>NW_007727241.1:115250-120314 GCF_000696425.1 Galeopterus variegatus
GCAACCCTCGGTGCTGCGCCCGCCCCTCGCTCAGCCAGTGAGCGGGAACCGGTCTGTATGTGGGATCCGAACCCTCGGCGGGAGCGCCGCCGCACTCCCAAGCAGCGCACTGTAGCAGTGCGCCACCAGGCCTGCCCAACATTGACCTTTTTAAAAAGTGTTATTTTTCTGTTTTAACCATATCCTCCATGATTCAATGAAGAAGTACATGATCACACTCTTCTTTAACAATCAAAGTTCACATTGTTCCATTTCTTCTGAATTCATGTCTCTATTTCTACCCCCAAAACATTATACTGATGTAATAAATTTTATACTTGAAAGCCTTCTATTCTCTGCAACAAAATTATGTACACAAATTAAAACTGAATTTTAAAAATTTTCTGTGGCCTTAAGGCTCTAAGAGTTCAATATTTTTCTTCTGGATTAAGTCATCATTATGTTTATTATTAATAATTAATTTATTAAGACAACATGAATATATTACATATTTTAAAAATTTTGCTAAATAATGATTAAGTGTAAAAAGTAAAATTGTATTGGCAGCACGATTCTAAGATCATTGGGCCACTTTGTTTTCAATTAGCTCATGTATTCATGGATGAACCTTACTTATTCCTGGAATTAGATAAGATTTATCATGAATTCTATTCTTGTTTTTCATTTTTATAGATATAAAAACTAAAAACTTTGTTTCCAAAGTTTTGTCATAGCAATGTCACCAAGCTCTTTGAAATCATATGCAGTAATATATCAAAACACAGTGAGCTATCATCAAAAATCAATAACCTAGGGCTGGCCTGTGGCTCACTTGGGAGAGTGTGGTGCTGATAACACCAAGGTCATGGGTTCGGATCCCTATATAGGGATGGCCGGTTAGCTCACTTGGGAGAGCGTGGTGCTGACAACACCAAGGGTTAAGATCCTCTTACTGGTCATCTTTAAAAAAAAAAAAAATCAGTAAGTTGGTTTGGATCCCCATACTGGCCAGCCGCCAAAAAAAAAAAAAAAAAAAAAAAATCAATAAGCTGTTCTCTTTAACAAATGATGCTGAGACAACTGGATATTCACGTACAAAAGAATGAACTTAGACCCCTACTTCATACTACATACAAAAATTAACTCAAAATGAATCAACAACATAAATATAAGAGTTTCTTTTCTTTTTTTTTTTTTTTTTACAAGATGACCTGTCAGGGGATCTTAACCCTAATATAAGAGTTTAAACCACAAAACACTTAGAAGAAAACATAAGGGAAAATCTCTATGATAGTGGATTTGGCAATGGATTCCTAGATATGACATCAAAACATGAGCAATGAAAGAAAAAATAAATATACTGGAATTTATCAAAATTTAAATTTAAAGGGCCAGCCCATGACTCACTTGGGAGAGTGTGGTGCTGGCAACACCAAGTCAAGGGTTAGGATCCCATTACCCATCATCTTTTTTAAAAAAAAAAATTATATTTAAAACTTTTTTGGGTTTTTTGGGGTTTTTTGGTGGCTGTTCAGTGCAGGGATTGAATCCTGGACCTTGGTGTTATCAGCACCACACTCTAACCAACTGATCCAGCAATCCCACTAATGGGTATATATCTGAAGGAAAGGAAATCAGAATGTCAAGAGATATTTACACTTCCATGTTTACTGCAGCCCTATTCACAATAGCCAGTATATGGAGTCAACCTAAGTGTCCATCAGTGGATGAATGGATAAAGAAAATGTGGTACATATACACGATGGAATATTATACAGCCATAAAAAATAATGAAATCCTATTATTTGCGGCACATGACCCTGGAGGATATTATGTTAAGTGAAATAAGCCAGGCACAGAAAAACAAATACCATATGTTCTCACTTATCTGTAGGAGCTAAAAAAGTGATCACATAGAAGTAAAGAGTAGAATTGTGGTTACTAGAGGCCAAGAAAGGGAAGGAAGAGGGGGAGATAGGAAGAGGTTAGTTAATGGGTATAAACTTGCAGTTACATAGGAGAAATAAGTTCTATAGCACAGTAGGTGACTATAGTTAACAATCATTTATTGTATATTTCAAATAGCTAGAAGAGAGGATTTTGATTGTTCCCAACACAAAGAAATGATAAATGTTTGAGGTAATGGATATGCCAATTACCCTGATTTGATCATTACACATGGTATCCATATATCAAAATGTCACTTGTACACCATAAATATGTACAACTATGTGTTCATTAAAAAATTAAATAAAGCGGGCCGGCCCGGTGGTGCACTGGAGAGTGCGCCACTTGGGAGTGTGGCGGCGCTCCCGCCGAGGGTTCGGATCCCATGTGGAGACCGGTTCCCACTCACTGGCTGAGCGTGGTGCGGGCGCAACACTGAGGGTTGTGATCCCGTTGCCGGTCCCTGGTATGGGTGCGACACCGAGGGTTGTGATCCCGTTACCAGTCAGTAAAAAAAAGACAAAAAGGAAAAAAAAATTAAATAAAGCATCTGTTACACAAAAAAATTTTTTTTAACTTTTGGGCATTGTATTCATCCATTCCTGTTGCTTATAACAAAATACTTGAAACTGGGTGATTTATAAAGAAAACAAAATTTATTGCTTACAGTTTCTGAGGCTGGGAATTACAAAGTCCATCTGGTGATGGTGACAGTGACCCAGGGGTCTCACATTGCAAGATGGTGGAAGCAGAGAGACAGACTCTCCTCTTCTTTTAAAGCCCTCAGAACCACGCCCCTGACCACCATTTTTAATCCATTCACTAGGCATGGTCCTACAATCCAATCACCTCTTCAAAACTCCACCTTTTAATTACTATAATAAAATTTCCCACCCTCTTAACAGTCTCAGTGGGGGCTAAGTTTCTAATACATAAGACTTGGGGAACACAATTCAAGCTTCAGGGAGTTTTGGGGGGACATAATCCAATCCACTATAGGCATCAACAAACAATTTATCAAAAAAGTAAAAAGACAACATACAGAATGGGAGAAAACATTTGCAAATCATACATCTTATAAAGTCTAGTATCCAAAATACATAAAAAGGTCTTACAACTCAACAACAAAAAGACAAACAACTCAAAAAACAGGTAAAAGACTTGGATACTTCTCCAAAGAAGATATATGAATGGCCAACAAGTACCTGAAAAGATACTCAACATCGTTAATCATTACTGAAATGCAAATTAAAACCATAATGGCGTACCACTTCATGTCCACTAGGATGTCTATTTTTAAAAAACACAGAAAATAACTAGTGTTGGCAAGGATATGGAGAAATTGGAGCCTTTGTACAAGCTGATGGTAGGAATGTAAAATGGTCCAGCTGCTGGAGAAAACAGTTTGGTGGTTCCTCAAAAAGTGAAACATAGAATTACCATATGATCCAGCAGATCCACTCCTAGTGTATTCGTCTGTTTCTGTTGCTTATAATAAAATACCTAGAACTGGGTGATTTATAAGAAAACAAAATTTATTTTTTTTATTTTTTAAACAATGACCAGTAAGGGGATCCTAACCCTTGACTTGGTGTTGTCAGCACCACGTTCTCCCAAGTGAGCCAACCAGCCATCCCTATATAGGGATCCGAACCCGTGGCCTTGGTGTTATCAGCACCGCACTCTCCCAAGTGAGCCACAGGCTGGCCCTAGAAAACAAAATTTATTGCTTACAGTTTCAGAGGCTGGAAGTCCAAAGCCCAGAGAACACATCTGGTGAAGGCTTTCTTTAGTGGTGACTTCAGTAATGCAGGGGTCTCACATGGCAGAAAATGGCAAAGCAAAGAGAGAGAGGCTCTCACATGATCTCCTTTTAAAGCCCTCAGAACCATGCCCATGACCACCATTATTAATCCATTCACTAGGCATGGTGCTCAGAATCTAGTCACCTCTTCAAGTCCCCACCTTTCAATTACCATAATAGGATTTCTCATCCTCTTAACAGTCACAGTAGGGATCAAGCTACTAACATATAAAACTTGGGGGACACAATCCATATCACCCAGGTATACAGTAGTCCTCCTTTACCCTCAATTTTGCTTTGCATGGTTTCAGTTACCCAGAGTCAACCATGTTCCAAAAATATTGGATGGAAAATTCCAGAAATAAACATATTTTTATTATACTATGTTGTTATAATTTTTCTATTATATTACTAGTTATTGTTAATCTCTTACGGTGCCTAATTTATAGGTATGTATGTATAGGAGAAAACATAGCATGTATAGGATTCAGTACTATCTGCAGCCTCAGGCATCCACTGGGGGTCTTGAAACGTATCCCTCAAGGGTGAGGGAAGGGCTGTTGTGTACCCAAGTGAACCGAAAACAGATAAGCAAATACATGTACACACATATTCACAACAGCACTATTTACAATAGCCAAAAGGTGGAAACAGCCCAAATGTCCATCAACAGATAAACACATAAGCAAATTATGTTGTATCCATACAATGGAATATTATTCAGCCATAAAAAGGAATGAAGTACTTACTGATAAACGCTACAACGTGGATGAATCTCAAAAACGTTGTGCTGGGCCGGCCCGGTGGCGCACTGCTACAGTGAGCCGCTTGGGAGCGTGGTGGTGCTCCCGCCGGTTCGGATCCCACATACAGACCGGTTCCTGCTCGCTGGCTGAGCGAGGTGCGGGCACAACACCGAGGGTTGCGATCCCGTCGCTGGTCCCGGTCCAGTACGGGCACGACACTGAGGGTTGCGATCCATTGCCAGACACAAAAAAAAAAAAAGGAAAAAAAAAAAAAAAACGTTGTGCTAAGCAAAAGAAGCTAGACACAAAAAGCCACATATTATATGATTCCATTTATATGAAATATCCAGAATAGGTAAATGCATGGAGACAGAACACATATTGGTGGCTGCCAGGGGCTGGAGAGAGGAGGGGAACGGGAAGCAACTGCTTAATGGGGTTTTTGGGAAATGATACAAATGATTTGGAACTGGATAGAAGCAGTAGTTTCACAACATTGTGAATGTACTAATTGTCACTGAATTGTTCACTTCAAAACGGTTAATTGTATGTTATGCATTTTTTTTTTTTTTTTTTTTTTTTTTTTTT
>NW_007727241.1:120324-127183 GCF_000696425.1 Galeopterus variegatus
TTTTTTTTTTTTTTTTTTTTTTTTTTTTTTTTTTTTTTTGGCAACTGGCTGGTATGGGTATCGGAACCCTTGGCCTTGGTGTTATAACGCCATGCACTAACCGAACTAACAGCCCTATGTTATGTGAATTTCACCTCAATAACAAAAAGGCTAAAAAAAAAATCAATAAATCCTTCAGTTTTGCTGAATGGAAAGAAAAAGAAAGTACCTGTTCTCCAGTAACAAAGTCACTCAATTCCTCAGAACCAACACAGATTTTTGGAACTGTCCCTTTGGTGCCCTGGATATTTTTACTGTCCTGAATTCCCCTTGGGTCTCCTTTCTGTGGTAAGGGAGGTTGGGCAAGGGGAAGAGGAGGGGAGACCTGCTCCTCTTTGACAGGGGCTTTCTCAGGCCCATCAACATCCATGTCCTATGGGAGTGTCAGACCTGAGAACAATTCCCTTAAATCTATCCAGATCCACGCAATAGAAAGACAGTGAATGGGCTTTCGAGTCAGCTCAGTAGGTTAGAGCACGGTGCTGATAACACCAAGGTCCAGGGTTCAATCCCCAATCCCTGTACTGGCCAGCCACTGAAAAAAAAGGAAGAAAAAGAAAAAAGAAAAGAAAGACAATTACAGAATTACAAGCTATATATGTCAACAAAACCATAATGTTGAGTGAAAAAATCAGCCCCAGAACGTAGAGTATGATTCATCTATGTTAAGGTGATGCAGGCAAGACTAAACAGTGTACTGTTTGGGAACAGCTACAACATGCAAAGAGCGTGAAACTGACAATAAGCAAAGGAAGTATGTATGAGAAATTCAAGATAGAGGTCACCCTGCCGGGAGGGAGACGGATTCAGTCAGCACGGAGCACAGAGGGGCATCTAAGGTCCTGGGAATTTATATCCTAAGCTAGGGCCAGGTACCCAGGTGTTAGTTTCATCCGTCTTTACCTATACATGCTCATTTTATGCATTCTTCTATGTGTGTAATATGTTCACAATAACTATTTTTAGGGAAGAGGATGAATGTGAAGAGGGTGATGCTGACCGAGCTGGGAAGGAAGCGGGAGGTAAGGCGTGTCTACAGCTGGAGAGGGACCAAGGTCAAGGAAGGGTTTTGTTTTCTTTCTTTCTTTTTTTTTTTTTTAAAGCAAAAACCTGTCTGCGTTTATCGACTTTAGGTCAGAACACGGGATACTGTAAAGCCCAAGAGGGCAAAAAACGGAGCAAGTTTAGGAGTGGGATGTAGGAGGAAGGATTGGCTTTCAACAGGCTCTGAAACTAAGGAAAGGGAAATAAAGATGAGTAAAAAAGAGGTGTTTGGGGGTGCAAAGGGGGGCACTCAAGCCTCAGTGAGGGAGAGAGAGGGATTGGGAGTGGCGAAGGGGACCGAAGAGTGGACAAGGTTGGAAAAGAGCTGTGGTGGGGAGAAGGGCTCATCTCACTCATAAAGCAGCACTGAGGACCCAACTGAAGGGAGCTGGCAGAGAGCAGCTGAGTGATGCGTCATGAGTGGCATCTTGGCTGGACAGGCAAGGAGGCATGGGAGGACCTGACAGAGAAGGGAAGACAGAGCCAGAGGTCCCTCTGGGGGGGCGGAGGGTGGAGCAGGTGTATTTGCTGCCTCTGGGAGGGAGCAATCCCTGGGCTACTCTGTGGATGAAGTTCCAGGTGCTAATAATAACCAGAGTGTGACCCTGGGAAGAAAGTGGCTGAAGAGGAGTCACGATAAAAGTTGTTGGACGGAGGTCAAGAAGCTTTGAAGAAACCAGGGACCCCGTACCAGCCAGCCACAAAAAAAAAAAAAAAAGGAGAGAGAGATTGATCCTATGATTCTATGAAAAAATAAAAATAAACTGAACAAATATTTTTCTTTACTTGGGGTGTGGAGGATGAAGTCATTTGCAGGGACACAGGCAGGCCTGGGGAGGAAGACCTGAGCCAGGCCCCACAGGCCTGGAAGTCCGTTGCCCACGCAACAAGGAGAGGCCAGCCTAGCAGAGCAGACTCGGGGAAGCTCAGCCAAGAGGGTGTTTGGTGGAAGAGTCCTATTCTGTCTGCAACCGACAAGGTGCTAGGGGGATCCCACCATTTCCCCAGATCTGGCAGGGCCAGGGAGGCGTGTGTGTGTGTGTGTGTGTGTGTGTGTGTGTGTGTGTGTGTGTGTGTGTGTGTGTGTGTGGAGGATGTGGAGGAGGGGGAAGGGGTTGGGCTGCAGGGAGAGCTAAGTTCCCTCTAATGTTGGAGCAGGAGGGAAGAGTTTGTCAGGAGGCTGAGGCTGGGGAGAATGAGTTCTGAGGAAGCAGGAGAGCCAGCAGCGAGGAAAGATCAGGGGATGGGGTATGTTGCAGGACATGGATGGGAGCTCAGGAAAGGTTATTTGGCAAATGGATGGGAGTGGTCTAGGCCCTTTGTCTTCATGTGGTTTCTTTTCTCAAGCGGTGAGCCCCTGCCAACGTCACCAGAACTGCCTGCAATTTTCACCAGGGTTCCTGCGCTGAGGGCAGAGCCAAGTCAAAAGAGATAAAGGGAGACATCAGAGGTCTGTTGTAAAACAAGACAGTTTTATCAGCCTATAGATTTAAAAGTCCAGGCTGACTTCTCTCCACCTTTCCTATTGGAGTTCAAGGAGTACAGTTATTCCAGTCTGTGCTAAGCACCGTTGTAAAAGTAAACCCACAGCCTAAAATGCCTCAGAGAAATGGCCCGCCTTTCCTACTGTTTTGGATTAACAAAGTCACTACTTGCCTCCCTTGGTAGCCAAGAGTGGTGTTTGAAGCCATGAGCTAGATGGCCCTTGACCACTACTCACAGACACGCAGGCAACCATTCGCGCACTCCTTTTCGCAGTAAGCTATTATGGACTCATAGGGCTGGAAAAGACTTCAGAGAGCAATTCCTCCTTCTTACTGAAGAGATCACTGAAACCTCTGGGGCCTTGATGACTTCAAACTTGGACTAGAACCCAGACCTTCTGTCTCCTAGTTGTTCTTTGCATCCATAGTCAGATTTTATTTCTAAAGCCTTCTAAAAATCCTCAGTGTAGCTATTCTTGACACTAAGCCAAGTCGCTCGGTACTGCAACCTAAGAATGGGAGGACCTCTTGTCTTCACTGGCAGAAGTTGGGGAACAAGAGACAATGATCTAGATGGTTCTAGATCCCCTAGATGGGGTATCTCCTCACAAGACTATACAGGAAAAGACAGCTTGTATGCTTGTGCTAGTTTCCATGTACAGCTATAACTGGGTGGGGCTGGGCACTTGAAGGACTCATGGCTCTCAACTCCACCTGCCACCAAGGACCACCCATCTTAAGCTATAGGCTGAGATTAGGCCCCCTGTCCCATCCACATGCCTGGAAAGGAAAAGCAGCAAGAAGAGGATGGGATACAAAACTTTATAAACTCTAATTTATCCTTTTTTCTGTGTGTGGCTGGCCAGTATGGAGATCTGAACCTATGACCCTCAGGTTATAAGGCTGTGCTCTAACCAACTGAGCTAACCAGCCAGCCCCAAACTCTGAGCTTCAATTTGACAGTTTTTGTATTTCCTTTTTTTTTTTTTTTTTTTTTTACAAAGATGACCGGTAAGGGGATCTTAACCCTTGACTTGGGGGTGTCAGCACCACGCTCTCCCAAGTGAGCGAACCGGCCATCCCTATACGGGATCCAAACCCGTGGCCTTGGTGTTATCAGCACCACACTCTCCCGAGTGAGCCACGGGCCGGCCCGACAGTTTTTGTATTTCCTTTTTTTTTTTTTTTTTACAAAGATGACCGGTAAGGGGATCTTAACCCTTGACTTGGGGGTGTCAGCACCACGCTCTCCCAAGTGAGCGAACCGGCCATCCCTATACGGGATCCAAACCCGTGGCCTTGGTGTTATCAGCACCACACTCTCCCGAGTGAGCCACGGGCCGGCCCGACAGTTTTTGTATTTCCTTTTTTTTTTTTTTTTTACAAAGATGACCGGTAAGGGGATCTTAACCCTTGACTTGGGGGTGTCAGCACCACGCTCTCCCAAGTGAGCGAACCGGCCATCCCTATACGGGATCCAAACCCGTGGCCTTGGTGTTATCAGCACCACACTCTCCCGAGTGAGCCACGGGCCGGCCCGACAGTTTTTGTATTTCCTTTTTTTTTTTTTTTTTACAAAGATGACCGGTAAGGGGATCTTAACCCTTGACTTGGGGGTGTCAGCACCACGCTCTCCCAAGTGAGCGAACCGGCCATCCCTATACGGGATCCAAACCCGTGGCCTTGGTGTTATCAGCACCACACTCTCCCGAGTGAGCCACGGGCCGGCCCGACAGTTTTTGTATTTCTATTCTTCATGGAATATGAACTATTCTTTTGAGAAGTTTGGCAATGAGGAGAAAAAGAGATTAAATAAGAAAACAATATTTAGTAAAGTTTCTTTAGAAAATGTCATAGTCTCTCAATGAGGCAAAGGAAAAAAGAGCTACCTTTGATTCCAAGCTACTGTATGTCAGGCTCACTTATACCTTACATTAGCCCTATGAAGAATCAGGGCCTTCAATTCAAAGAAACTGTGATTCAGAGAGTTAAGTAATTTGCCCAAGGGCCCTCATTTAGTACACAGAGAAATACAGCTTTGAGCCTAGGTATGTCTAACACAAAAGCCTATGTTCTTCTTTGAATCTACATGGCCTGACTACAAAAGATTTCTACAAAGGGGGCATTTTAGAATAGAGAGAACTGGGTGGGGGCATAAAAGTCAGAGAATTTTAAAGGGATAGGTAAAGAGTCAAGGCACCACCTAAACACTGCCCTTACCCTCTCACCAAACAGCATCCCTTGAGTTTGGGTGTTCAGCTTAAGTCAGAAACAAACTTTTCATGGGTGGATACTGGCTGAGACAAAGTAAAATGACATCAACAGTCAGTCATTTATTGCATGACTTTTATTTGCAAAACATAACCCACCACATAACTCCTGCTATCAAGAAGTTTACAATCTCAGATATTGAACACAATATATGACAAGCACCTTCATCAAAATTGAGATGTAGGGCCGGCCTGTGGCTCACTTGGGAGAGTGCGGTGCTGATAACACCAAGGCCACGGGTTCGGATCCTATATACGGATGGCCGGTTCGCTCACTAGCTGAGCATGGTGCTGACAACACCAAGCCAAGGGTTGAGATCCCCTTACCGGTCATCTTAAAAAAAAAAATTGAGATGTAAGGAGAATGCTCTAGTCTCCTGGAGGACATAATAAACAAACCCAATTGGCAGAAACAGGGGCTTCTTCACAGGGACTTGGATAGGTGAGAAAGTCTGAGTAATAGGAGTGCAAGGAAGAGAAAGGGACCGACCTTAAAGATGCTCTTAAGTGTGGGAGATGAAGGTGCAGAGATTGCAGCTTAGTTTGGAAAAAAAACAGCGCGCGGAACCGGGCCAGGTGAGAGGCGCGTGCACTCAGGGTCGTGGGGCTGGGGGGGCGTGCCACGGAGCTCTGAACGTGGGGAGGGCGTGCACGATGCGTGCAGGCGGCGGGGGGAGGACGTGAAAGGCGCGTGCAAACGTGTAAGGGGGGGCGGAGGAATGAGGCAGCGGGTAAAGGGGGCGGGTTGAGAAGAGTGCAGCCGGGGCCACCCCGAGTCCAGAGTCCCAGGCCTCTGTCCTCCCTTTCTCCGTCCTCCTCTGTGGGCGCGCGGGCTCGCCCCATCCTCGCGGGCTGCCGGACTGGGGGGTGTGGACGCCGCTGCCCCGCCCCCGGGAACCACGCCTCCCTCCTCTCAGAGGGACAGCACCTCCCAGGGGTTGGGGAAACTGAGGAAGAGGCCTGAAGACTGGGAGATCGGATGCTGGGTGGCCGGGCAAGAATGGGGGCGAGGGGACTGGAGCCTTGGCTTCGGAGAGCCAAAGATCTTTGTCTGTAACCGATTTCCTTCCTAACCAGGGTTGCCCACCCCCGCCACAATGGCCTCTGGGGTGGAAGTCCTGCGCTTCCAGCTGCCCGGCCACGAGGCCGCTACGCTGCGGAACATGAACCAGCTCCGCGCAGAGGAGCGGTTCTGCGACGTGACTATTGTGGCCGACAGCCTTAAGTTCCGTGGCCACAAGGTCATCCTGGCCGCCTGCTCGCCTTTCCTGAGGGACCAGTTCCTGCTGAATCCCAGCTCTGAGCTGCAGGTCTCTCTGATGCACAGTGCTCGCATTGTGGCCGACCTGCTCCTCTCCTGCTACACGGGCGCCCTGGAATTCGCTGTCAGGGACATCGTTAACTACCTGACGGCCGCCTCCTACCTGCAGATGGAGCACGTGGTGGAGAAATGCCGGAACGCCCTCAGCCAGTTCATTGAGCCCAAAATAGGCCTCAAAGAGGACGGGATCAGCGAGGCTAGCCTCATGAGCAGTGTCAGCGCCACCAAGTCCCTCCTCCCTCCAGCCAGGACCCCAAAGCCAGCCCCCAAGCCCCCACCCCCACCTCCTCTACCCCCTCCGCTCCTGCGGCCCGTGAAGCTGGAGTTCCCGCTGGATGAGGACCTGGAGCTGAAGGCCGAGG
This sequence comes from Galeopterus variegatus, assembly GCF_000696425.1. NCBI lineage: Eukaryota > Metazoa > Chordata > Mammalia > Dermoptera > Cynocephalidae > Galeopterus > Galeopterus variegatus. The sequence goes on from NW_007727241.1 coordinate 126,845, forward strand.
AGGAGGAGGAGGATGAGGACGAGGACGTGTCTGACATCTGCATCGTCAAGGTGGAGTCAGCCCTGGAGGTGGCACACCGGCTCAAACCCCCTGGAGGCCTGGGAGGGGGTCTGGGTATCGGAGCCTCCGTGGGCGGCCACCTTGGGGAGCTGGCCCAGAGCAGTGTGCCTCCCAGCACGGTAGCCCCACCGCAGGGTGTAGTGAAGGCCTGCTACAGCCTGTCCGAGGACGCAGAGGGGGAGGGCCTGCTGTTGATCCCCGGAGGCCGGGCCAGTGTGGGGGCCACCTCCGGCCTGGTGGAAGCAGCAGCAGTGGCCATGGCTGCCCGGGGGGCGGGGG
>NW_007727241.1:127323-145149 GCF_000696425.1 Galeopterus variegatus
GGGGGTAGCCTGGGGGCGGGGGGCAGCCGGGGACCCCTGCCCGGGGGCTTCTCAGGTGGAAACCCCTTAAAGAACATCAAGTGCACCAAGTGCCCGGAAGTGTTCCAGGGCGTGGAGAAGCTGGTCTTCCACATGCGAGCACAGCACTTCATCTTCATGTGCCCGCGCTGCGGCAAGCAGTTCAACCACAGCAGCAACCTCAACCGCCATATGAACGTGCACCGCGGCGTCAAGTCGCACTCGTGCGGCATCTGCGGCAAGTGCTTCACGCAGAAGTCCACATTGCACGACCACCTCAATCTGCACTCAGGAGCGCGGCCCTATCGCTGCTCCTACTGCGACGTGCGCTTCGCCCACAAGCCTGCCATTAGGCGGCACCTCAAGGAGCAACATGGCAAAACCACTGCCGAGAACGTGCTGGAGGCCAGCGTGGCCGAGATCAACGTCCTCATCCGCTAGCGGGGCAGAGGTGGAGGCCAGGAGGCTGGGGACCCTTGGGCAGGGTGGGAAGAGGGCTATTTGGCCCACGAGAATTGGGGAGGTGGGGGGGTCTGGGGCAGAAAGTTACAGTGGGGAGTTTGAGCAGACACACAAATCCTGAAGAAGGGAGGAAGATTTCTTGGAGAGAAAACCCTGCCTCTTCAGAGCAGGAGAAAAGGATGGAGAGGGAGGCAGGATTCTTTGAGAAAGTCAAGGGAATATGGGATCACAGAGAAAGATTTTCTTCTCTTAGAGGTGCATGTATATGTGGAGGGAGGGGAAAGGGTCCTATAGAATCAGGAAAAAGACTGGAAAATGTTTTGTTTCTGACTAAGGCTGCCCATAGGGAGGTTCTGACATTTCTTGAGGTAGTGGGTGGGTGGGTGGGAATAGGGAGGGAATTTGGCAGGAGGTGGCTTACATACTTCTGCGTAGAATAGATCCTTGGGAGAGGGAGTGGTAGGGGGAAACGATTACTGAATCCCAGAAAACGAAGGGGGGAGACAGTTCTTGCATGCTGGGGAAATGGGACTGTGGGTACAAGGCTTGCTGAAATTCAAGGGAGTACAAAGTGAGGTGCCAGGTAAGAGAACATGTGGTGAGCACCCGGGTAGATATTGGGAAGTGGGGGTACAATAGCAAGAACAGTGAATAGTGGTGGGGGTGGGGGGTTAGGGCACTTAGAAGAAAGGACACAAGAAGGGCTTGCAGGTAGGGAGAGGAGTAGAGACTTATACAGTATTTTTTAAGAAAACGTATTTTTTAGGATTTTTTCTGGCGTTTGAGGTTTTAGTTTTTCTGCTTTTGTTTTCCACAAAATAAAAACAAAAACAAAAACTTTTTTTTCTTTATACTCTGGCAACTGCGTGTATGACTCTCACCCTATACAGCCTCCTCTGATGCTGTGTGCTCAATACCCAGAGGTCACAACTCATGCAGGTCCCGTGCCTGAAGGAGCCCAGTCCTAAACAGGGGAGGGGGAGTGTGACAAGTGCGCTCCTCTAGCCAGGGACAAACCCTCTTCCCCCTACCAACCCCCTAGTTCTGCAATCTCCACACCTGGCCAGATACCTCACAGCACAAGTGATTGGCAGTTATGGTGATACAAATGAACTGCTCCTCTATTTGAGGGGTTTGGTATCAGTGCTAGGGATGAGCGACATGTGGCTGATATGCCCACCGAAACTGTAAGCAGGAGTCTATGTTTGGGTATTTTTTGTCTGGGAAAAATGGTTCATGTCCTGGAGAAACCTAAAAACTGCTAAATTTGGATTAGGGTGCGGGGAAGACTACAATTCCCAGAAAGCTCCGGAATAATAACGAAAGAGAACTACAGTTCCCAGAAGGCCTTGAATTGGCCTCAGGTGCCCCATATCCCAACCACCTGCCTATGTCCAATACTGCGTGTGAAATCACACAGATATTTTCCAAACCTTGACCAGAACGTAACACTTAGGGGGATGGTATCCTAAATACTGCTATCAAGGTTGTATATTTTGGTGTATATCATTCATACTTAAGCTGTCAGCTGGACTTATGGGACCCACAGAGTTCCCTGATTGTGCTTGTGAAGAGTTAGGCAAAGAAGGTTACTTACTGCAGCATCACTAGACAGTAATGACTCTCGGGCCGCGGGGTTTACCCGGGTCCCTAGTGCATGTGGTGGCGTAACACGCCTGGCATAAACAGAACAGACATTTAGCACCAGGTTTTCAAAAGGGAACGCTGCTCCAGGGGACATGAAGCAGCGTGCTAGAACCAGCCACAAGTAACGGTGTTCTCCGCGGATCCCTATCGCCCCTTTCTCGCTCGTAAATGAGGCAAGGCCAAAACTGAGGCCGAGTCTTCTATCTGGTGACCCAAAAACTAGAAAGAGAAAAGCAACGAGGGGCGGGAGAAGTACAAGCGGACCAGACAGAAATACAGCCGCTGCCCAGAGCCGGGACGCTCAGACGCTCCACTTGTTACCTAAAACCTGGAAGGGATGAAGAAGCCACATCTGGACCCAGGAGTGCCTCGGTTTCGCTTCCCTGCAGAACTGAGGTGGGGATAACAGGAATTCTCCCCTGCAGCCCCCTGTTTCGAATAGCCACTGCCATCTCCGAGGCCGCTCTCGAGGGGAAAATGGCCAGAAATCGCGTGAGAATCTTGAGGGAGATGGGGACCTGCATGGGGCCCGGATCCTGCTGGGTGAGAGGCTGGAGAGAGTGGAGTGAGGGGGGTCTTCTGGCTCTGCCTTCATTCTTACATTGCCTTCTGCCTGCCTGCCTGCCTGCTTGTCTTTTCTAGGCCATGCCACAAAGTCATTCCCCTCTTCCCCTAGCAAGGGGGGTGCTTGTCCCAGTCGAGCCAAGATGTCAATGACAGGGGCTGGAAAATCACCCCCATCAGTCCAGAGTTTGGCTATGAGGCTGCTGAGTATGCCAGGAGCCCAGGGAACTACGGGCCGTCCACCGGGCTGGGGGGCAGCGGGCGCTGGAGGGGTTGGTGCCCGGGGTCCCCGCGGCCTGGGGGACAAAGGGGGAGCGGCGCGTGCAGCCGGGAGGAGGGGGCGGGGCCGGGGCGCGGAGGCCCCGCCCCCTCCCCCTCCTCTCCTTTCGGCCCCAGAGATGAGGGGTCTACCGAGAGGGAGGGGGCTGATGCGGGCCCGGGGGAGGGGTCGTGCGGCCCCTCCGGGTAGCCGAGGCCGCGGAAGGGGGGGCCCTCATAGAGGAAGGGGTAGGCCCCGGAGCCTACTCTCTCTTCCCAGGGCCCAGGCATCCTGGGCCCCTCAACTCCCTACCGGGCTGACCAGCCCTCCTGTCCCTTGTCTCCCCTCTCAGGGGGAGGCCCCCGCTGAGATGGGGGCGCTGCTGCTGGAGAAGGAACCTAGAGGAGCCACCGAGAGAGGTGAGTGTAGCAGAAACGGACCCGGTTGTACCTTCATCTTCTCTAACACAGGATGCCCTAAGCCCTTAGCCCTGAACTTTTTCTCTTCCTCTACAGTTCATGGCTCTTTGGGGGACACTCCTCGTAGCGAGGAGACCCTGCCCAAGGCCAACTCCGACTCCCTGGAGCCTGCTGGGCCCTCATCTCCAGCCTCTGTCACTGTCACTGTTGGCGATGAGGGGGCTGACACCCCTGTAGGGGCCACACCGCTCATTGGAGATGAACCTGAGAATCTTGAGGGAGATGGGGACCTGCATGGGGCCCGGATCCTGCTGGGTGAGAGGCTGGAGAGAGTGGAGTGAGGGGGGTCTTCTGGCTCTGCCTTCATTCTTACATTGCCTTCTGCCTGCCTGCCTGCCTGCTTGTCTTTTCTAGGCCATGCCACAAAGTCATTCCCCTCTTCCCCTAGCAAGGGGGGTGCTTGTCCCAGTCGAGCCAAGATGTCAATGACAGGGGCTGGAAAATCACCCCCATCAGTCCAGAGTTTGGCTATGAGGCTGCTGAGTATGCCAGGAGCCCAGGGAACTACAGCAGCAGGGCCTGAACCCCCTCCAGTCACCACCAGCCCAGAGGGTCAGCCCAAGGTCCACCGAGCCCGGAAAACCATGTCCAAACCAGGAAATGGACAGGTGAGGATTAGGGAGTGGGGTGGGAGGCTGGGGTAAACCTTTGGTGGGTTTTTTTTACAATTTAGCTTCAGGCCTCTTCTGATCCATTCACATTGCTAAGGGGATGTTGTGTGTCAAATATTCGGGCTGGGCTTAATCTGTGAACAAACAGAATCCTAGCTTCTTCCTGGAGTTTGTTCTTGGGGTAGGGGTGGTGAGAGTAGAAGAGGCAGATGTTAGAAAGTTAATTATATAGTTAAGTCTTAATTACTCTTACGATAATGACTATGTAAAGGAACTTCAAACCACTCTTTCCTTCTGCCTCAAAGCAGGCCCTAAGGGAAATTTTTCATCGCTTGTTTGAAACTACCCCTGCTCTATTCGTAAAGTTTTAACAAGGAATCTCTACAGGAAAGATGAGGGCCCAAGGGAATGACTGACTCCCAGAAGCTTTATGACAAATTTTTAAGGGTTCTTAGTATTTTGTTCTAGGTGTGATTTGAGTAGCCCCAATCAGGATTTTTTTTTTCCTCCAATTTTTTTATATTGTGGTAAAATAAATATGACATAAAATTTACCATCTGAACCATTTTTAAATGTACAGTTCAGTGGTATTAAGTACGTTCTTAATGTTATGCAACCACCCATGTTCACAACTCTTCATCTTGTAAAACTGAAACTCTGCACCTGCTAAACAATAACTCCCCATAACTCCCTCCCTCCAGCCCCTGAAAACACCATCCTACTTTCTGTCGTTATGATTTTCACTACTTTAACTACAACATATAGGTGGAATCATAAAGTATTTGTCTTTTTGTGACTGGCTTATTTCACTTAGCATAATGTCCTCGAGGTGTTGTTACATATGTCAGAATTTCCTTTTTATGACTGAATAATATTTCATTGTATGTATATGTCATATTTTACTTATCCATTCATATGTCAATGGATTCTTGGGTCGCTCCCCTGTTTTAGTTATTGAGAATAATGCTGCTATGAAGTGAACACGGGTGTACAAAGGGCCTTTAACCGTGCTGAGTTTGTTTTCTCATCTCTAAAATGGGGAAAGGGACCTGCTTCTGCGTTGTTGAAGAGACAAGTGAGTGTTAGGTGCGGGGTGTGCTGTGCTTGACACGTTTCCTCTCGGAAACCAGCAGTTCTTGTTCTTACTGCCACTTTCTGGTTGCTGTGGCTTCAGAAGACATTTTCGGGGGCGTGGCTCACCACCCCATTCCACCTGGGACTCCAGGCAGAGCTGAAAATGCTCTCTGACCCTAAGTGTGCTCCCTCTTGGCCTCCAGCACCCAGTCCCTGAGAAGCGGCCTCCTGAAGTGCAGCACTTCCGCATGAGTGACGACGTGCACTCCCTGGGGAAGGTGACCTCAGGTCAGTCTCACACCCCCTGCCCACTGTGACTTGATGTGGCCTGTCCTGAGGGTTTAAAGTACAGGCCTCTCTCCTTTTTCTCTCTCTCCTTCCAGATGTGGCCAAAAGGAGGAAGCTGAACTTGGGAGGTGGCCTGGTGAGCAGAGGAGGCAGGCAGCCTCTCCCCTCGGCAGGGGGCTGCTCCAGGGGAGCCTGGGAACTGGAGCTATATCCTGTCCTCGAGAGAAATGGCGTTGGTGAGGGAATGCCGCAGCCTCAATTTTTCTGATCTTTTTCTAGTCGGAGGAGTTGGGTTCTGCCCGGGGTTCAGGAGAAGTGACCCTGGAAAAGGGGGACCCTGGGTCTCTGGAGGAGTGGGAGACGGTAGTGGGCGACGACTTCAGCCTCTACTATGATTCCTACTCTGTGGATGAGCGCGTGGACTCTGACAGCAAGGTGAGATGGGAGTCGGCCTGCCCTCCCTAGCCAGCACCCCCCACCCCTGTCCGGGGCCCAGTCTCCAGTTTTTCCTGTTCCCCCCTTTTTTTTCTTCCTGTCCTTTTTATCTTCTGAACACCCACTAATTCACTCCCTGTACTATCTGTAACTCATTTCCAGCGTGTGCTGTGCCCCATTCCATCCCTCACCCCCCTCCACAGAGGTGGCCACCACCCTGCTCTTTGGGTTTAGATCCTGTTTTGTTGTTCATTTATTGACTTATTCCCTTGATCTTTGGTTTTATCCCACGTGTTTGCCTATACAATGTAATGTTTAGTCTTGCCTCTCTTGCTTTTTATTTAACATTTTATCATGGAAACTTTCAAGCGTATACAAGTAGTGAGCTCCCGCGTACCCACCCCCCCCATTACACAGCTCCAACAATGATCAGTACATAGCTGATCTCCACCCATCTATACCTTCTCCAACACACACCCCTACTGAATTATTTTAAAAGAAATCCCGGGCCGGCCCGGTGGCGCACTGGATAAGTGCGCCGCCTGGGAAGCGCGGCGGCGCTCCCGCCCGAGGGTTCGGATCCCACATACAGACCGGTTCCCGCTCACTGGCTGAGCGAGGCGTGGGAGCAACACCGAGGGTTGCAATCCCGTTGCCGGTCCCCGGTCCAGTACGGGGGCAACACTGAGGTTGCGATCTGTTGCCGGACACGGAAAAAGACAAAAGACAAAGAAAAAAAAAGAAAGAAAGAAATCCCCAACATCATGTCATTTTACCTAGAAATATTGCCTTATGTATCTCTAAACATCTTTAGTTTTTTTACCATCACTGTGATACTATCTTCACACCTAAAAAAAAACTTACCAATGATTCCTTAATACCATCAAATATCCTGTCAGTCTTCAAATTTCCTCAGTTGTTTCATAAATGGGGTTTGTTTTTTTTTTTTTTTTTTTAAAGATGACCGGTAAGGGGATCTTAACCCTTGACTTGGTGTTGTCAGCACCACGCTCACCCAGTGAGCAAACCGGCCATCCCTATATAGGATCCACACCCGTGGCCTTGGTGTTATCAGCACCGCACTCTACCGAGTGAGCCACGGGCCGGCCCCCATTTTTTTTTTTTTTTTTCTGAAAAGATGACCGGTAAGGGGATCTCAACCCTTGACTTGGTGTTGTCAGCACCACGCTCAGCCAGTGATCCAACCGGCCATCCCCAAATGGGATCCGAACCCGTGGCGTTGGTGTTATCAGCACCGCACTCTCCCGAGTGAGCCACAGGCCGGCCCAATGGGTTTTTATAAGACCCAAATGAGGTTCACACATTGATTTGATTAACATTTGTCTTAGGTCTCTTGATACATAGGCTTCCCTGTCTTTGTTTTGTTTTGTTGTTTTTTGGCGGCTGGCCCTTGTGGGGATCTGAATCCCTGACCTTGGTGTTGTGACATCCTGCTGTAACCAACTGAGCTAACTGGGCAGCCCCTTCCCCATCTTCTAAAAGAAATTTTCCCACCACTTATTTGTTGAAGAAACCAGGTCATTTGTCCTACAAGTTGGCTGATGGCTTAGGGACTGACGCATTCTACTCTACCCCAAATTTTTTGTAAACTGATAGATAAAGAAGTGTGTTCAGCTTCCAGTGCCCCTTTTTGTTTTGTTTTGTTTTGGGCAAGAAGACTTGCCAATGGGTGTGAATGCTTCTGATTGATTGACTTCAGGATGCACAGAATACCTGGTCATTTATCTTGTTAGTGATATTGAGATTGACTGATGGGTTCAGGTGATGTCAGCCTGATCTCTTCATTGTAAAGTTCTTCATTGGCTTTTCATCTAGTGTTTTTAACAGTCATTGGTAATCTTGCCTATTTATGAACTTTATAAAAAGGGTATCAAACTATATGTTTGTCTTCTGAAACTTGATTTTTTTTTTTACTTAATATTATGTTGCCAGGATTCACACACATTGATGTATGTAACTGTAGCACGTTTTCACTGCTGTATAGTATTTTGTGTCCCCTCTCCTTATCCAGCCCTTCCCCTCCTCTCCATTCCACAGTCACCTTCTTCCAGGCACCATCACTGGGCAGTGGTGGCAGTGGTGGTGGTGGTTTTCTTTATCCTGCCTCATTGAGTCCTGGGAGCTGGATATGTCCTGCTCTGTCTCTCTCCCAAGTTTTTCCCAGGAGATCTGGGCCCTGGGGATCACTGTTTCCCCAGCTCCACTTTTCCTCTCTCCCAGTCCGAAGCTGAAGCTCTGACCGAACAACTGAGTGAAGAGGAGGAGGAAGAGGAGGAGGAGGAAGAGGAGGAGGAGGAGGAAGAAGAGGAGGAAGAGGAGGAGGATGAGGAATCGGGCAATCAGTCAGATAGGGTAAGAGCAGGAAGCTGGCATTGCCAGGGGCCAGGGACTGTGGGGCGACAGAGGTCTGGGTCCTCAGAAGATGTAAGGGGGTGACGTTAAGGGCCAGGGTCTCTAACTCTCCTCCTCCTCCCCAGAGTGGTTCCAGTGGCCGGCGCAAGGCCAAAAAGAAATGGAGGAAGGACAGCCCGTGGGTGAAGCCGTCTCGGAAACGGCGGAAGCGGGAGCCTCCGCGGGCCAAGGAGCCACGAGGTGAGGAGGCTGCTCTGCGTTTGGGTTCCCTCCTCCAGCCTCCTCCCAGCCCCCTGAGAGTGCTCATGTGTGTGCACCTGCATGTGCCCCGCGTCCCAGCACCTGGGAGCTCACACTCTCACTGTCTTTGTCTCTGTGTCAGGAGTGAATGGTGTGGGCTCCTCAGGCCCCAGTGAGTACATGGAGGTCCCTCTGGGGTCCCTGGAGCTGCCCAGCGAGGGGACCCTCTCCCCCAACCATGCTGGTAATTGCCAAGTGCCGGGACAGGGAACCACTAGGGGGCATCCTCAGGGCAGGAGGAACGGGAGGGAACAGTGGCCAGGCTTTGGGGGTTCTGGAGCATGGAGGGAGAGGTAGGATGGGAGTGAGGACCTGGCAAGGATCCCAGAGGGTGAGGGACCCTTTTCCTCCGTCCAAGGGGTGTCCAATGACACATCTTCGCTGGAGACAGAGCGTGGGTTTGAGGAATTGCCCCTCTGCAGCTGCCGCATGGAGGCGCCCAAGATCGACCGCATTAGCGAGCGAGCAGGGCACAAGTGCATGGCCACCGAGAGTGTGGATGGAGAGGTGGGCCGTGGGTTGCTGAGGGAGGTGCCTGGGATCCAGCCTCGCCCCAGCCTCACCACCTTCTCGCCTACCCTCTTGCCCGCAGCTGTCAGGCTGCAATGCGGCAATCCTCAAGCGCGAGACCATGAGGCCGTCCAGCCGTGTGGCACTGATGGTGCTCTGTGAGGCTCACCGTGCCCGCATGGTCAAGCACCACTGCTGCCCAGGCTGTGGCTACTTCTGTACAGCGGTGAGTGATCTGTGGGGCAGATAGGTGGTAGGCCCCCTGGAGGAGGGGGCTCTCAGGTCCTGACCACATCATTTCCCTGCCCCCAGGGCACCTTCCTAGAGTGCCACCCTGACTTCCGTGTGGCCCACCGCTTCCACAAGGCCTGTGTGTCCCAGCTGAATGGGATGGTCTTCTGTCCCCACTGTGGGGAGGATGCTTCCGAGGCCCAGGAGGTGACCATCCCTCGAGGGGACGGGGGAACCCCACCGGCGGGTACTGCAGCCCCTGCGCCGCCACCCCTGGCCCAGGATGCTCCTGGGAGAGCAGACACTTCCCAACCCAGGTACTGGCCTTCCCTTTCCCCTTTCTCTACTGTTACTTCCCTGCCCCACCCCATCACCCCCAGACATCAGCACCCTCTCCCACAGCGCCCGGATGCGAGGGCATGGGGAACCCCGACGCCCACCCTGCGATCCTCTGGCCGATACCATCGACAGCTCAGGGCCTTCCCTGACCCTGCCCAATGGGGGCTGCCTCTCAGCTGTGGGGCTGCCACCCGGGCCAGGCCGGGAAGCCCTGGAAAAGGCCCTGGTCATCCAGGAGTCAGAGAGGTGAGTGGGTGGAGGTTGCTCTCAGGCACAGCGAAGAGGGCGGTCAGCTAGATGTTGAGGCTGATGCTGGAATCTGAGGAGCTCTCCCTGCCTCCCTCCCCATCTCCCATGGCAGGCGGAAGAAGCTCCGGTTCCACCCCCGGCAGTTGTACCTGTCAGTGAAGCAGGGGGAGCTGCAGAAGGTGATCCTGATGCTGTGTGAGTAGACTGCGCCTTCCGTCAGCAGACCTTGACTGCACACTGGCTGTGTGCCAGGCACTGGGCTCAGGGCCAGGAGAACTGCCACAAAGGACCTATGCCCTGAAGGACTGTGTGGTAGGGGAAAGACACACATACCCCATAGTGATGGCAACAGTGGTGACACATAGGGGCTAGACACTGTTCCGAGTGCTTATATGTGTTAACTCATTTTAGCCTTCCCAGTGCAGAGGCACAGAGGCCAAGTACCTTGTCCAGTGCACCCTGGTACTGAGGGGCAGAGCCAAGCATGAAGTCAGGCAGAGCTGGTGCTCTTAACTCTTTCTTCTCTGATAAGTGCCATGGTGGAGGCTAGCACAGAGAATGCCAGGAGGGGCCCCTGACCCAGGCTGGGACCCTGAGAAGCCTTCCTAGAGGAAGTGCCACCTGCCCTCTAGCTCACTTACCACTTGTCCCTCCCTCTCCCGGTGTGGCGGGCTCTCCCCACAGTGGACAACCTGGACCCCAACTTCCAGAGTGACCAGCAGAGCAAGCGCACACCCCTGCATGCGGCCGCCCAGAAGGGCTCCGTGGAGATCTGCCATGTGCTGCTGCAGGTCAGCACAGGCCCTGCCCTCTGCCTCATTGACCAGGCCCTCAGAGCCCCTCCCCTGCCCAGCGCCTCCCCGGTGCCAGCCCTCATGCCCCTCCTCACAGGCTGGAGCCAACATCAATGCCGTGGACAAGCAGCAGCGGACGCCACTGATGGAGGCAGTGGTGAACAACCACCTGGAGGTGGCGCGCTACATGGTGCAGCGCGGCGGCTGTGTCTACAGCAAGGTGTGGCGACCAGGCAGGCGACAAGGAGTGGCTCTGGGAGTTAGGGACCGGGCTGAGAGTGCCAGCCAGAGGACTCATCTGCCCATGTCTCCCTCAGGAGGAGGACGGCTCCACCTGCCTCCATCACGCAGCCAAAATCGGGAACTTAGAGATGGTCAGTCTGCTGCTCAGCACAGGACAGGTGGACGTCAACGCCCAGGTCAGCGCCTCCAGGTTGCTGGTGCCTAGATTCATCGGCTCAGCAGCAAGCCTTGGGCCCCCTTTCTCCTCCATCTGACCTGTGGCCCTTTGACTCTGTGACTCACACTGCTCATGTCTGTCCCCATCTCATTTTTCCTCTATTTGTATTTCTTTTCAATTTTTTTTTTTTTTTTTTTTTTTTTTTTTTACTTTTTCTCTTTATCAGTTTTCAGAATAATGAGTTTCTGCCTTAATCTCCAAAAGGGTCCAGTGAGGTTCCTTAGTAACTGTTGGGCCTTCGTATGTTGGATGTGTTTTAGTCTGTTATTGTCATTCTTCTCAATCTTAGAGTTGTCCCATCTTTGTCCAGGAGAAGCCTCTTGAAGTGGGCTCCTGTGGCCTTTGACCCCATAGCCTTTGAGAGCATCCTGATCTTTCAGCACATTTCCTGCCCCAGACTCAGTCCATCATTTCTCTAAAAAGCTCTAGCTCCTTTACATGGGAAACACTTTTTAGAGAATACAGTTTGTGTACCTGGAGGTGATTATTGCTATTGGGTTGTCACTGCTTCTAGGACCTTTGAGTGAACACACCTAGGAAATTGGTATCTTTTAGAAAGTGAAAAATTACTTAATTCTCTGTACAGCCTTGGGCAATAGGCACTATTAGTCCCATTTTATAGATGAGGAAACTGAGACCCAGAGACGTTAGGTGACTTGCCCAGGGTCCCCCAACTTGGGAGTGGTGGAGCTGATGAGGTTCACATTCAGAGTCTGACTTCAGAGCGTGCTCTTCACCTGTGCTGCTTTAGCGAGCAGGGCCAGCTGCCCCCCACCCTCCCTCACCTCCTTCCCACCCACAGGACAGTGGAGGATGGACACCCATCATCTGGGCTGCAGAGCACAAGCACATCGATGTGATCCGCATGCTGCTGACACGGGGTGCTGATGTCACCCTTACTGACAATGTAAGAGTTTGGTCAGGGTTGGGGGAGGTAGGGACAGCCCCAGGCCCCTGAGCAAGGTGGAGGCTGGGTTCAAGTTGCTCAGCTGTCTGTACCCCATCCCTTCCCCTCCCACCTCCACAGGAGGAAAACATCTGCCTGCACTGGGCCTCCTTCACTGGCAGCGCCGCTATTGCTGAGGTCCTCCTGAATGCCCGCTGCGACCTCCATGCCGTCAACTACCATGGGGACACACCCCTGCACATCGCAGCCCGGGAGAGCTACCACGACTGCGTGCTGTGAGCCCCCACCTGCCCCCACACCCTGGCACCCCTGTCTGCTGCCCCCACTTCTCACAGCCTCAGACCCCTCTCATGGGCTCTCTGTCTGTCCCCTCCGTAGGTTGTTCCTGTCACGTGGGGCCAACCCTGAGCTGCGGAATAAGGAGGGGGACACAGCGTGGGACCTGACCCCTGAGCGCTCAGATGTGTGGTTTGCACTCCAGCTCAACCGCAAGCTCCGGCTTGGAGTGGGAAATCGGGCCATCCGCACTGAGAAGATCATCTGCCGGTGAGCCCTGGGGCCCCTCTCTGCACCCAGCACCACCAGATGCCCGCTCCCCAGGCCCCATTTCACCCTTAAAACATCCCTGAGACCCTCCCCCCACAACTAGGTTTGCCAAAGATAGCAAATAAAAATAGAGGACTCCCAGTTCAATTAGGATTTCAGGTGAACAACTTAACGCTGTTTTAGTGTAAGAATGTCCTGTGCAGTATTTAGGACATAAAAAGCTTTTTCTTGTTTATCTGAAATTCAAATTTAACTGCCTGTCCTGCATTTTATCTGGCAATCTTACTCCCCCTGCACCAGTGAACCCTCAGAACTTCCCCCATCCTCTTCTCATGCCCCAGAAACTTCCCCAGCCCTCTCCTTGCGCCTAGGGGAACACCTCACCTCCTGCTCCAGCTCCCCAGCCCCGTCTTCCCCTCTTCTGCAGGGATGTGGCTCGGGGCTATGAGAACGTGCCCATCCCCTGTGTCAATGGTGTGGATGGGGAGCCCTGCCCAGAGGATTATAAGTATATCTCAGAGAACTGCGAGACATCAACCATGAACATCGACCGCAACATCACCCACCTGCAAGTGAGTGGGGGGCCCTGAACCCTCCCAAAGGGACACCCAGAGCCACCGAATACAATTAGGCAAGTTACAGGCCAACAGGGGTACCTGACCAAGGGACTGGGGGCTCAAAGGGTGCCCTGGGTTGGGGTTGCATCCCCTTGGGGGAAGGGGTTCTTTTTCTAGGTCACATGAAGGCATCATATGAGTTCATGGTGGCCCTGGGGACACCCCCATCAGCAACATTTTCATCCCCTCTCTCTGAGACCAGCACCACCCACTGTCCTAAAATTTGGACCCCAGAGAAAGGATAGCAGTCAGGGGGTCAGGGAGCACTGAGAGCTGAGGGGCCAAGACCAATTCTGGGGGCCAAGCTGATCCTCTGCCTCCCATCCCAGCATTGCACATGCGTGGATGACTGCTCCAGCTCCAACTGTCTGTGCGGCCAGCTCAGCATTCGGTGCTGGTATGACAAGGTACATGCTCCTCTCCTGACCACAGACACTTGACCATTCCTTCAGAGGAGCTAGCCTCTCATACCAACTTCCTGAGGCTTTGTCCCTCACCTGCCTTGTGGGGGAAGTGACAGAGGGCAGGGCAAGACCTGGGGAGTCCTGGGCCACTGCCAGAACAGAAATGGGCCTGCACCCGGGTATATGCAAATCAGGGATAATACCTGTGTATTTCCTGTTCTCTGATCTCAGAGCTTGTGTGGCCTCTCCACCCATCCCATCCTCCCTACCTCTGGGTTGAGGTCAGTGGTGGATTTTTCTGTAGAGTCTTGGCAGTCCTGGGCAGCTGAGGTGGGTCCCACATAGAAACCATGGTCTTCCCTTCACTCTGCATCCCAGGATGGGCGGCTGCTCCAGGAATTTAACAAGATCGAGCCCCCCCTGATTTTCGAGTGTAACCAGGCGTGCTCCTGCTGGAGAAACTGCAAGAACCGGGTAGTGCAGAGTGGCATCAAGTGAGGCCCCTGCCCCTGCAGCCTGCCCTCCATTCACCTACCCTCTCCTCCCTTCCCCTGGGGTTTTTCCAGGTCCCTCCACCCAACATCTCTCTCTTCCACCCCCAGGGTGCGGCTGCAGCTCTACCGGACAGCCAAGATGGGCTGGGGGGTCCGTGCCCTGCAGACCATCCCCCAGGGGACCTTCATCTGCGAGTGAGTTGGCTGTGGGAACCTTGGCACCTGGGAGTGGGGAGGTGCACGGCTACTGCTGACTGCCAGCCTCCCTCTCTGCCTCCTCCCTGATGAACAGGGTCACATCCCTTCTCCTGCCCATTCTGGCCAGCCTCCCTGATTCCCTTCCCCATCCCCATCCCCACTGCCAAGGCCTGTGCCTGCCCCACCTCTGCCCAAACTACAGAGCTGGGTCACCGCTGCCTGCATCTTCCCTCCCCTCCCCTCTGCCTCAAACACCCTCTCCCTGCCCTTCCTAGCTAGGGAAAGTGCCAGTTTTGGAGACAGTCCTGGGTTTGAGCCTTCTGTGCTACCAGGTGAACTTGGCCAAGTGACTTAACCTCTTTGAGCCTTATTTTTCTGTCTACCTGCTCAGGGGCCTGTCCTTATCCATCAGTTCTTTCTCTGCCCATCATCTGCAGTCTCTCCCAGCTCTACCCCATGGCCTCAAACTTACCGAGATCTTCTTTGGCCTTTTTTTTTTTAAAAAAAACAACCCTTTAGACCCATTTATACCTGCTCAGGGGCCTGTCCTTATCCATCAGTTCTTTCTCTGCCCATCATCTGCAGTCTCTTCCAGCTCTACCCCATGGCCTCAAACTTACCGAGATCTTCTTTGGCCTCTTTTTTTTTAAAAAAAACAACCCTTTAGACCCATTTGACTATTCAAGGGACCATGCAGTTTCTCTCTGTCACATTGTATGAACTTCTCAGACAGGTGGCCCCTTCCTCCTGGGCTTCTGCATCCCACCATCCACTCACTGCTTAGTCCTGGCAAAATCTGCCTTTGCCCTCACCCCTCTGCCGAAGCTGCCTCTTGGCAGTCACTCCCCGCGCCACCCCAGCACTGGCTCCCTGTGTCTCCATCTTCTTTTCTCTAGGCATCTGCCCCCCGCCCCAAGACTGGCTCCTCCTCCTCCCTCCACTGTCCGAATGTGGTGTCCTCACACCCACTCATTCCCTGAGTTCCTTTTGCTCCCGGGACTCCATCTCTTCCTGCAACCCTGACCCCTCTCCTATCCTTTAGCTCTACGTCACCCACCACCTGCTGGGTGGTTCCTAAGACATAAACCTCCACCCAAGCCTCCTGCCCCTGGATACTAATCCCCTTAACCACAGAGACTTGGCGTCTGTCTCTGCGCTCACTCGAGGCTTCAACCCTACCCTTTAACTTCCCCACCACTGCTTCTCTGGGTCTTTCTTTCCCCATACCTGCCGTCCTGCCTGTTGTCCCAGCTGCCCAGTGGGGACCCCAGCTGGCAGGACTGTGCCCTGTCCCTATGTTCCCCCTCCTGATCCTGGGCCCCCTATGTGCCTTGGGTCACCCACCCCAACCCTAGCACTAGTGTTGGTCGGCAAGGTTCTTGGACAGTGACAGGCAGCTGACGGTTGTGGAAGAGGATTCTGTGGGGTTGTGAGGAGAGACAGGTCCTGGAGCCACTTCCCAATAACCTCTGCTCACTTTCAGAACCATCAATTCCTGTCCAACAGGTATGTCGGGGAGCTGATCTCCGATGCTGAGGCTGACGTGAGAGAGGATGATTCTTATCTCTTTGACTTAGACAACAAGGTAAGCAGGAGATCCTCTGTCCCCGCTACTTACAGTGGCTGGGTTTCTGGAGCTCCTGGGCAGTCTGCAGATGGGAACCAGAGGAGGAGGGATTGGGTGGTCAGTGGGTGGGGAGGCTGGCCAGGCAAGCAGGGTGGGGATAGTTGTGAAGAGTGACGCCCTCCCGTCAGGATGGAGAGGTGTACTGCATTGATGCCCGTTACTATGGCAACATCAGCCGCTTCATTAACCACCTGTGCGACCCCAACATCATCCCTGTCCGGGTCTTCATGCTGCACCAAGACCTGCGATTTCCACGCATCGCCTTCTTCAGTTCCCGGGACATCCGGACTGGGGAGGAGCTAGGGTGAGGCGACTGGGGCTCTGCCAGGGGTGTGGGGGTCACAGCAAGCCTGGGACCTGAAGGCTGGGAGCGCCTGGTTTCCAGGCCTGGGTTACAGTAGAGCGTCTCAGACTTGGGTGTACATAAGTGTCCCCTACAGGACTTGTTAAAACAGAGTCCTGAGCCTCACAGAGAGATTTGGGTTCAGTAGGTTTGGGGTAGGGCCCAGGACTCTGCATTTCTAACAAGTTCTCGGTGATACTGATGCTGCAAGTCCATAGAACATGCAAGGGCTTAGAACCCATCTGGAGAAGATGGGGGTGGGTGCCTGGGTCCCTCCTGAGGAGCGGGATGCTCCCGGGGTGATCTCTGGGCAGCTCAGTCCAGGTTCCATCTGCTCCTATGATCTGCTGACAGGTTTGACTATGGTGACCGCTTCTGGGACATAAAAAGCAAATATTTCACCTGCCAGTGTGGCTCCGAGAAGTGCAAACACTCTGCTGAGGCCATCGCCCTGGAGCAGAGCCGCATGGCCCGCCTGGACCCCCACCCCGAGCTGCTGCCTGAGCTCAATTCCCTGCCCCCCGTCAACACCTGAGAATGGACCACACCCTCCCTTCCCTAACCGGATGGCTACCAGCTCATCAGCTTCCCCAGCCACTGCCCGTGCCTGGGGTGGCTGCCATCTTCTCTCCCCACTACCCCTTCACACATTCCTTGACCAGAGACCCCAGCCAGGCCCTGGAGGTCTGACAGCCCTGCTCTCCCAGAGCTGGTTCCTCCCTGGGAGGGTGACTTCAGGGCTGGCCATGCCCCTGCTTCCCATCCTCAGCTGAAGCTTGATGAATTGAAATTGGGCCTCTATGCCAACTGGTTTCTTTTGTTCTCAATAAATTTGGGGTTTGCTAATAAACTGTCCCAGTGAAAGCTGTGGGGAGGAAGCACAACAGCCAGAGGGAATGTGGGTCCAAGGGGCAGAGTGGGAAGGGAAGCGGGCTGGGCAGGTGTGGCTGCAGTGGGGGGACCACTGTGGGCAGGATCAGGAAAGCTGTGGGGAGGAAGCACAACAGCCAGAGGGAATGTGGGTCCAAGGGGCAGAGTGGGACGGGAAGCGGGCTGGGCAGGTGTGGCTGCAGTGGGGGGACCACTGTGGGCAGGATCAGTCAAGGGCTTAAATAAGGGCAAATCCCGACATTTGGTCTTTGGGGGAGGGTGTGGGTGGAGTGTAGTACAGTTGAGGTAGTTTGTAAAGTTAAGAAGACTTTTCTCACCAGAGCGTGCCAGGTCTGCGGCTCCCCCAGCAAGCAGCGCCTGATCCCCATCCCAGGCTCAGGCTTCCCCTGGGCATGGAGTGGAGAAGGAGGAACTGGAGTGTGTCAGGACTACAGGCGGGGGTGTGGCTGTGACGTGGGCAGTGTGGGGCGGGCAGCAGGTGAGGCGCCAGGTCTCCAGGGCTCCAATCACTCCGGAGCCTGAGCCATGGGGGGAAAGCAGGAGGAAGATGAGGTCTACGGTGAGGCTGGGGGCCAGGCTGGGAGTGGAGACTGGACCCTGTGGAGGGGGCGGGGGGCCAGACTGCAGAGAGTGGTGGCTGAGGCTATCTCTGGGGAGAGGAACTAAGGAGAGTCCTGGGTCCCTGCGGGCAGAACCCAGGAAACAG
>NW_007727241.1:145416-165477 GCF_000696425.1 Galeopterus variegatus
ATCTCTGGGGAGAGGAACTAAGGAGAGTCCTGGGTCCCTGCGGGCAGAACCCAGGAAACAGGAGCCAAAGCAAGGAGGCAGAGTCAGGGTCCCAGGAGTAGGATGGGGCTCAGGGGCTAGCAGCCCTTGCTGGGGAGGCTTTGGGGTAAAGGTGGGGTCTGGGAGTCTGTGAGGAATTGGGGCTGGGGCCCCCAGGAGGAGGTAGGAAGATCTCAGGCCTGGACTCTAGGTCCTGAGGGCAGGGTTGAGGTCCTGAGCAGGACAATGGGGCTCAGGGGTTGGGAGTGTCATGTGCTGCAGAACTTTGCAGGGGTGAGGCTGGGGTCCCAGTAAAGAGGAGGAGTTTCAGCCTGGATTCCAGGTTCCTGAGGGGGAAAGGCACTGAGGGTCTGCCTGCTGGGGTCTCTGTGGTAGGGGCAGGAGTGGGTTCTGCTGGGGATCCCTGTGAGGAGTCGGGGCTAAGGGTCTTTGTGAAGAGGGGGCTGGGGCTTGCTGCAGGGTCTCTTAGGAGTAAGGAGTAGGAGCCTGTCCTCAGGCACTGTGAGGATTAGGGGCAGGGCCTTTTGGGGTTCCTGTGAAGGATGAGGCCTGAGGGGAGAGGGGACTGGGAGCCTGTCCCAGAGGTCCTAAGGAATAGGGGGCCTGGGAGCCTGAGGTGGGAACTGGGGACCAGCCTCTGCGATCCCATGAGCAGTGAGGGCTGGGTACCAGCCTGCAGAGGTCCCTCAGGGTTTTGGGGTCTGAGCTCCTGGTCTGGAGGGGAAGGAACCTCCAGGAAGGGACATCCCCCAGGTGGGGCTTGTGTCCTGTAGGGAGATATGGGAAGGGGCAGTGAGGACTTCCCAGTAGATTTCCTGAAGCAGCTTTGGATCAATCATTGACTTTATGTCCGTGAGCCATGGAGGGACAGAGTCCGAGCCCAGAGCACCTGGGGAAAGTGGACCCCACCCTTTCCCAGACTCTTGCCAAGCCCTCTGTCCTCCCTCCCTGGTGCCCACAGAGGACCCTGGCTGCCTGGCCCCACCTCTTCCCTGTGTGTACTCAGGGAGGACCAGGAACCGGACACATCCACAATCTCAACAGCGGGCTCAGGTGTCACGCTGACTACCCGCCCAGAGCCTGGCAGTGGCTAGGGACTGAGACTCCTTCAGAGTGGGGGTCTACAGGGGTCCCCTTCCTACTACCCAGTTACTGCAGGGGCTGACACCTTTGGCTCCAGTTTCTTAACCCATGGCCTCGGGCCAGAGGGTGGAGGCAGGGCCTGCGCAGATACAGGGAGGAACTGTGACCTTGCTGAGGAGCTCGAGATCTGTGTGGGTTTTAGGCAGGGTATAGGGAGTGCAGAGGGATAAGGATGAGGGTTTGAGAGCCACTGAGACACAAAGTCCCACATCCCAGCTGGAAGGAGAAATGGGCCAGGGTGGGGGCAGGAATCAAGGTCATTTCCTAGGCCTCCTTCCCATCCCCCACAGCCACCCAGCGGAGTTCACAGTGAGCTGCTGACCAGGCCCCCTCCTGCTTTCCCTGCTCCCCAGTGTCCCCCTCCTGCCAGGCCTGCCCCTGACTATCTCCCCTCAAACACCTGAGGGTATGGGGTGATTCAGGAAGGGCAAGATATGGGGAGTGTGACTCCCCCATGCCTCATTCTCCACACTCCTCCCCATGCCCCTCAGGGAAACCAGCCAAATATGACCCCTCCTTTCGAGGCCCCATCAAGAACAGGTGAGTTCTGGGCACTGCCCTTGGCGGGGTGGAGTCTTGTTTTTGCTTCGTATTTGCTGAAATATTAGTAAGGAACTCATAAAAAAAAATACTGCCTGGGAGGGTGGTGCTCATGGGGCGTGTTGTATCTGGAGGGGCAGCAGAGGGCTTCCAGGTTTAGGAGAAGTTGTATTTCTTGACTTGGGTGCAGGCTACACCCAAGTCAAGAAGCATGTGCATTTTAGGAAAACTCACCCAACTGAGCACTTATGAGTTATAGGATTTTCTGCATTGTGCTTCAGAAGAAAGTTTACCCACCTAGAAAAAGATTTTCTTTAAGATAAATAAAACAGATTAAAAACCAAATAAATAAAATAGAAAGAGGCTGGCCGGTTAGCTCAGTTGGTTAGAGTGCAGTGCTGATAACACCGAGGTCCAGGGTTCCATCCCTGCACTGGTCAGCTGCCAATCAATCCAATAAAATAAAACCTACTGGTGCCCTACTCTCCAGCATCCCCTAACTCTCCAAACCATGACCCCTCCTGACCATGCCCCCTGCATCCTCTCCAAAAAGGCTCCCCCA
This sequence comes from Galeopterus variegatus, assembly GCF_000696425.1. Taxonomy (NCBI): domain Eukaryota; kingdom Metazoa; phylum Chordata; class Mammalia; order Dermoptera; family Cynocephalidae; genus Galeopterus; species Galeopterus variegatus. Next base: position 147,701 of record NW_007727241.1, read on the forward strand.
GCTTGGACTCCCATTTCTTTTCCAGGAGCTGCACAGATGTCATCTGCTGCGTCCTCTTCCTGCTCTTCATTTTGGGTTACATCGTGGTAGGGATTGTGGGTGAGTTTCCAGCTGCCCAGAGCTGGGGCAATGGGTGAGGGCAGTAACCCAGGGAGGGACCACACCCACAGCTGCTCCCCTCTAAGTCTCTGCCCTCTGGTGATTCATCTGTTGGTCTCTGTCTCCAGCCTGGGTGTATGGAGACCCCCGGCAAGTCCTCTACCCCAGGAACTCTACCGGTGCCTACTGCGGGATAGGGGAGAATAAGTGAGTACAAAGGCAGAATGGGGGGCAGAAGGGAGGTGGGGGATGGCAGCCTCATGTTCTTCCACACCCTTTCCCTGTTGTTCTCAGCCCCTTGAATCCCACCACTCTAGGTCAAATTGAGAAGCCTCCCTCACTGGATAGCTAGCCTCTGAGTACCCCCAGAATTGGGAGGCAGTGTGGAGTCATGGGGGGGGTTGGCAGCTGGTGGGTATGAGGATCTGAACCCATGACCTTGGTGTTATAAGGCTGTGCCCTAACCAACTGAGCTAACCAGCCAGACCTTGGAGTCAAGGTTAAGTGTGTGGGTTTTAGAGTTCAGATATTGGTATTTGGATTCCCAACAGGGCTAAGTTTTGGTTGTAGGACCTTGGGCAAGATACTCAGCCTCTCCGAGCTTTGATTTCCTCATCTGAAACACAAGGATGATTCCAGAAGCAATGACATCAGTCCCCACATGCAGGAAATGTTCCATAAATAATAAAACCTCTAACATTTGTATCACATTTACCATGTTCTAGGCAGGCAGTATACTTTAACAAATAAACTTATTTAAACCACATGAAGTTTTGGGTCCCCATACTGGTTAGCCACCAAAACTAAATTAATTAATTAATTAATTAGTAAAAATAAACCCCATGAGGTAGGTACTATTATTTTTTTTTTTTTTATTTTTTTTAAAGATGACCGGTAAGGGGATCTTAACCCTTGATTTGGTGTTGATTAATTAGTAAAAATAAACCCCATGAGGTAGGTACTATTATTTTATTTTTTTTTTATTTTTTTTAAAGATGACCGGTAAGGGGATCTTAACCCTTGATTTGGTGTTGTCAGCACCACGCTCAGCCAGTGAGCGAACCGGCCATCCCTATATGGGATCCGAACCCGGGGCCTTGGTGTTATCAGCACCGCACTCTCCCAAGTGAGCCACAGGCCGGCCCAGGTACTATTATTTTAAACACGACGGAACTGGTAAGAGGTGATTTGGCTCCAAAGTTCATGGTCTTCACTATTGGTTAGCTGTTGCAATGCTGAATTACTCTGAGAAATCTTCCGGGTGTCTCGCTACCTCCCAGACTGAGCTGGATGTGACTCGTATGGGCTGTGCTGTGCCCACTGTACTCTTCAGGAGCAACCCTAGTGGTCTCTCCCCTTCCCTAGCCTGACCCAGCCCTGATGCACACACTTTCTCCCCTCCTGCAGAGACAAACCGTATCTCCTGTACTTCAACATCTTCAGCTGCATCCTGACCACCAACATCATCACGGCCATCCAGAACGGCCTACAGTGTCCCACACCCCAGGTCAGAGCCTGGGACCTGCCTCTGCCCCAGATCTGTCCCGGGGCTCTGGGTACCAGCCCCTGAATACACTGTCCGCCCCCAGGTGTGTGTATCCTCCTGCCCAGAGGCCGCATGGGCTGTGCAGAATGATCAGTACCTTCTGACAGTCGGGGAGGTCTTCTATACCCAGAACAGAAACTTTTGCCTGCCAGGGGTGCCCTGGGATATGGTGAGCACTGCCCCCAATGTCACCGCTGCTACCCACATGGGCAGAAGTGTGGGGGGAGTTGGATAGATGATCACCAGATTGGCTCTCCTGGGGACGGTGGGACAGGCTGAGCCCCATGGTGGTGGTAGTGGTAGTGGTGATGGTGAGGGAACCCATTTCTTCATCCTGTTCTGTGCCTGTCTGTCTGTCCTCCCCTGCCCACTGCCAGCAAGTGCTCGAAAGCCTGCAACAGGAACTCTGCCCCAGTTTCCTCCTTCCCTCCACTCCAGGTGAGAATCACACATTCCTTCCTCAAACATCATCTAGTCCAATATTTTTATTGCTCAAATGAGGAAACCAGGTGCAGAGAGAGTAAAGTCACACAGCTTCTTGGTGGCAAAATTAAAATTAGCACCACGTCTTCGTTTCTCTCTTTGCTGTATGACTCAGAAGTCAGACCATCAGTGCTTATTGGGCACCTACTGTGTGCCAGGCACTGGGGATAGACACGGGGGTGATGAAAACTGCTTTCTGCTTGAGCTACATTCCAGATGGAGAGATCAGAGGTGTTCATGAAGAGACTGTATGAGAATCCCATGAAAGCATACAGGAGTGGATCGACACACACACATTTATACACATGCATAGGAAAAAAAGACTAGGAGTATATTCATCCAAATGTTACAAGTGATGTGGCTGGGTGTAGAAATCACAGTTGACCTTTATTGTTTTTTCTGTATGTTCTCCTTTCCAACAGGAATTTTTTTTTTTTTTTTTTTTTTTTTTTTGATCTGGCTGATAACAGGGATCAAGCCCTGGACCTTGGTGTTATCAGCACCATATTCTTTTTTTTTTTTTTTTTTAAAGATGACCGGTAAGGGGATCTTAACCCTTGACTTGGTGTTGTCAGCACCACGCTTACCCAGTGAGCAAACCGGCCATCCCTATATGGGATCCGAACCCATGGCCCTGGTGCTATCAGCACCGCACTCTCCCGAGTGAGCCACGGGCCGGCCCGAGCACCATATTCTAACCAACTGAGCTAACTGGCTAGCCCCACAAATTTTTTTTAATCGAAAACATTTTTCAGAAAATTATAGCATAACATATCCAGTTCTCAGTTTAAGTAGAATAGGAAGTATCTCAAATGAATGCTCCAAAGTCAGATAGATTTGAACTTAAATTCTAGCACTTTCCAGCTGTGTGGTTTTGGGCCAATTACTCAACCTCTCTGAACCTTGTTTCCTCATCTTTAGAATGTAAATGATAAAGCAAGCCTGCCTGGCAAAGTCGTTTTGAGGGTGGCAATAAATGGCTCTGTAGGCACATAACAGATGCCTCCGGAAATAGGGATGAGGTGAGAAGGCTTCCTGGAGAAGGTGATATGGAGCTAGAGCTAAACAGGGAGTAATAGATGGGATTGGTGGAGGAGGGAGGGCACTGTGAGAGAGGCACAGCAAAAGCAAAGGTACAGAGGTGACAGGAAAGTGGGCTAGACTCAGACAGCAGGGCCAAAGCCTGGCCTGAGCAGCAGAGGGACCCAGAGCCCTAGAATGATGAGGTCCGGGGCTGGCCTGTGGCTCACTCAGGAGAGGGCAGCGCTGATAACACCAAGGCCACGGGTTCGGATCCCATATAGGGATGGCCTGTTCGCTCACTGGCTGAGCATGGTGCTGACAACACCAAGCCAAGGGTTGAGATCCCCTTACCAGTCATCTTTAAAAAAAAAAAAATAGAATGATGAGGTCCATGCTGTATCATGGTCCCTATGGAAGGGCAGGAGCTCCAGTTTGGCTCTGGAATCAAGAGCAGCCAAAGCCCATCACTCCTCCCGCCCCTGAGGGTGCTATGGGCTGGCAGGGCCAGAGACTCTCAAGACAAAGCCCTGGCCCTCCCACTCAGCATCCCTGTTCTCTCTTCCAGCTCTGGGGCGCTGCATCCCTTGGACCAACTTAACTTCATCCGATCTCCCAGGGATTGACAACACCTCCATCTCCCAGGCAATCAAGTGGGCATCCCTCTCCCCCTACATCTCTGTCCCATACCCCTTCCTACCCACAGCCCCGTCTGACTCTTTCTCTCCCCAACAGTGGTCTTCTTGACAGCCTCAATGCTCGCGACATCAGTGTTAAGATCTTTGAAGATTTTGCCCAGTCCTGGTATTGGATTCTTATGTGAGTCCCCTGATTCCCCTCCTCGCTCATCCTTCTCTTTTTCCCTCCGTGATCCTCTATCTAGCTCCATGTCTGAAACAGAGGCTTTGGATGCAGGAGGGGGAGCTGGAGATCAGAATGGACCCTAAGCCCAACAGGATTTATAAAGGAAAGGGGGTCTAATTTGGGGACATTGGGGGCATGAGGAAGGGCATTTAGGGGCCTCTGAAAGGGAGAGATTTGGGAGGCCAGGGGTGACTTTCACCTACTTCACCCTGCCTACAGTGCCCTAGGCATAGCTCTGGTCCTGAGCCTGCTGTTTATCCTGCTTCTGCGCTTGGTGGCCGGGCCCCTGGTGCTGGTGCTGATCCTAGGGGTGCTGGGCGTGTTGGCATACGGCATCTACCACTGCTGGGAGGAGTACAGATTGCTGCGGGACAAGGGTGCCTCCATCTCCCAGCTGGGCTTCACCACCAACCTCAGTGCCTACAAGAGCGTGCAGGAGACCTGGCTGGCTGCCTGTGAGTGCCCTGCCCAACTCCAAGCCACCAGCCACCCATGGACTGCCCTGGGCCATGCCCAGTCCTGTCCCTGACCCAGGCCCCTCTACACTCTGTCCTCCACAGTGATCGTGCTGGCCGTGCTTGAAGGTATCCTGCTGCTGATGCTCATCTTCCTGCGGCAACGGATTCGCATCGCCATTGCCCTCCTGGAGGAGGCCAGCAAGTCAGGGCCTGTCTGGGAGGGAGATGGGGTTGCGGGCCGGGGTGCAGGCCCAGGAGGGAGTGCTAGGGAGGAGGCAAGGAAGCCCAGAGGAGAAGGGCAGAGTAGCACAGTGGTTAACACTGCTGCATGACTTGGCCTCTCTGAGCCTGAGTTTCCCCAACTGTAAAATGGGGGCAATAATAGTTCCTACCTTATAGAGTTGTCCTGAGGACTAAATGAATTATTGTCCGTCAAGTGCCTGGGACATGGAGTTGGCCCTAAAGGTAGTTGTTGGGTGGCATGGCAGGAATCCAGGCAGGAAAGAGAAGCTGTAGCTTCCTCCCAACCAGGAACTGCCAAATCTTTCTTTTGGGGGCGAGGGTGGCTGGCTGGTACGGGGACCCAAACCTCTGACCTTGGTGTTACAAGGCTACACTCTAACCAACTGAACTAACCAGCCAGCCTTAGGAACTGCCAAATCTGTCAAGAAACCACACTTTGGGGGATTCTCTTCTCTTACTTTCCCAGAAGCTGCCTCAGGTGGCTTCTCTGTGACTCTAGTTTCCTCTAAGGGTCGCTTGTGCCTGGTCTATTCAGTTCAGGGCATTCGGTGAGCCCCTACAGTGTGCCCAGCCCTGCACCAGGCCCTGAGGATACAGATATGAAAGACAAAATCACTGCAGGCTGCTCCCAGCCTGGCAGAATGGGGCAGGCCTGGAGGGAGGGCAGAGGTGGGAGCCGGAGGCCAGGGCCATGCTGGTGGACAGCTTTTGTCTCCCTGCAGGGCTGTGGGACAGATGATGTCCACCATGTTCTACCCGCTGGTCACCTTTGTCCTCCTGCTCATCTGCATTGCCTACTGGGCCATGACTGCTCTGTATCCTTTGCCCACACAGCCGGTCTCTCTCTAGCTCCTCCCGGAGTCCGTGGTGGTGAAGGGGTGGGTGCAGGAGAGGGCAACACTTGCCCATACAGTGCCTGAGTGCAACTGGAAGAGGGTGATGCTTTCTATGGACAGACCTAGCCCTGTGTCTGGACAGAGTTGAAAGGGTGTACGCAGGCTGAATTCCACCCCCCTCATGCAGTGCACAACCTGCATAGGCACTCAGTAATGAGTCCCTGAGGAGGGGCCTGTGGTAGACCTAGCCCTGTGTCTGGACAGAGTTGAAAGGGTGTACGCAGGCTGAATTCCACCCGCCTCATGCAGTGCACAACCTGCATAGGCACTCAGTAATGAGTCCCTGAGGAGGGGCCTGTGGAGACCCCACGTGACCAAGCTTTCCTTGACTCCCCTATGGGTACCTGGCCACATCAGGGCAACCGCAGTACATCTTCTGGGCGTCTAACACCAGCTGGCCCGGCTGTGAGGATGTGTCAGTGAACACATCATGCGACCCCATGGTAAGGGGAGATGGGGTGGACATGGAGGGGTCACCATTAAGGCTGAAGGGACTTTAGCGGCCACTGGTCCAAGCCCTCATTGCACAGAGGAGACTGAAGCCTGGCGAGGGCATGGAGCTCACTCAAGGTCACACAACCAGCCCCCAGCAGAACTGGAAGGAGACAGTAAAATGGATATGATCAGAACATCTGTCTCTCTGGGTAGCTGATATTAAGTTTGTAAAGTGCTTAGTACAATGCCTGGCACCTGATAAGAGCTCCATGGCTGGTTGGGTCGTTTTGTTTTTTTATATCTTCTTCCCTTGGTATACAGTGTTCTAGGCAGTAGGCAGGTGGGACTCCCTGGGGGCGCTGGGAGAGAAGCTGTCCCAGAACTCCCCTGGGAGGTTCCCAGGGAGTGGCACTGCACTGCTGGGAATTTACTGTCCTTAAAGCTTTCATGCCACCTCATCTGAGCTGGGACCATGGGCTGTGACTGCAGGCTTTTATAGTTCCACCCTATTTTTTAAAAAGGGTGCTCATTCATTTACATTTACAGAGGACCCACTACATGCCAGGCACTGGGTATGCAAAGCCCCAAATAACCTGGTTCTTGTTTTCAACCTTCTCATGATCTAGCAGTGAAGACAGACACAAACCGACAATTATATACAAAGTGGAAAGTGGTTTATTTATCTTATTATAAAATTTCATAACACCATGCTTTAACTAACTGCTCTGTTCAACTTTCTGCTATTCATATTTCATCTATCTCCCAACCCCCACCAGTAATTTTTTTTTCTGGATTTTTTAAAGGCAAATTATGGACATGCCATTTACTTGTAAATATGTCGGGATGGATCTCAACAGATAAGGACTTTTTTTTTTTTTTTTTTTTTAAAGATGACCGGTAAGGGGATCTCAACCCTTGGCTTGGTGTTGTCAGCACCACGCTCAGCCAGTGAACTAACCGGCCATCCCTATATAGGATCCAAACCCATGGCCTTGGTGTTATCAGCACCGCACTCTCCCAAGTGAGCCACGGGCCGGCCCAATAAGGACTTTTAGAAAGCATAATCACTCTACCATTACCACAACCAACAAAATTAACAATAATTCCTTAATATTGTCAGACACTCAAATCTGTTCAACTTGCTGGAAAGTGTTTTGGCTGAAGTCACAGAGGCTTCTTTGGGAGGGATTGCTGAGTGTGGGGGAGGGTCACCCCACCTTCATACACACCATTAAGGCATGGCCGGGCAGCCTGGGGGAGGCCTTGTGCCAGTCAGAAGACTGAAGGAAGCTAATTATGTTCACACAATACGCAAACTGAATCCACTTTGAGTCTGCAGATGGAACTTCTGGAAGGAACTGGCTCCCCCCAGCTCTTGGAGGGTGCTACTTCCCTTCCTCTGCTCTGGGAGGGGCAGGAGTCAGCTGAGAACAGCTGGAAGCCAGGGCTCTACGTGGAGGTCTGTGAAAGCTGACCCTGAGCCCACTCTGTCCCCTCCCACCCCCAGGCCCAGCCCCTGAACTCCTCATGCCCAGGACTGATGTGCGTCTTCCAGGGCTACTCGTCCACAGGCCTAGCACAACGTTCTCTCTTCAACCTGCAAATCTATGGAGTTCTGGGGCTCTTTTGGACCCTTAACTGGGTACTGGCCCTGGGCCAGTGCGTCCTGGCTGGGGCCTTTGCCTCCTTCTACTGGGCCTTCCATAAGCCCCGGGACATCCCCACCTTCCCCTTGAGCTCTGCCTTCATCCGCACACTCCGGTGAGCCCAGGGCAGGGGCCTGGGAATTATAAGCATGGGGGTCCCAGGCTTCTGGGGCCGCCTCTGACTACTTAACTCTGTTTGCAGTTACCACACCGGGTCACTGGCATTTGGATCCCTCATCCTGACCCTGGTGCAGATAGCCCGGATCATCTTAGAGTATATTGACCACAAGTTGAGAGGTGAGCCTGTTGTTAACAGCTGGGGAAGGCCAGGCTGAGCAGCTGGATCCTTGGGGAGGGGCTGTCAGAGGCGGGTGACCAAGTATGAGCTTCCCTTGCTCCCAGGAGCCCAGAATCCTATCATCCGCTGCATCATGTGCTGCTTCAAGTGCTGCCTCTGGTGTCTGGAAAAGTTTATCAAGTTCCTGAACCGCAACGCATACATCATGGTGAGCCACACTGTGCAAGCAGCCCTTCGGCCCAGGCACCCACCCTGGTCCCAGCAAGCTCACCACAGCTAACCCTGACCTTTCCACCATCCTCAGATTGCCATCTATGGGAAAAATTTCTGTGTCTCAGCCAAAAACGCCTTCATGTTGCTCATGCGGAACATTGTCAGGTCAGGCTGTCCCCCAACCCCATGTGATCCCCTCCTCAGATCTCCCACCCAAGGTTGGCTTCATAGGCATGCTGTGTACAGAAGGGCCCCACACTTGGTTTAATGCTTTGCTACCACCACTTTGAAATGTGAACTTTCATTTTTCTTTTTAAAAGATGACTGACCGGTAAGGGGATCTTAACCCTTTACTTGGTGTTGTCAGCACCACGCTCTCCCAAGTGAGCTAACTGGCCATCCGGATCCAAACCCATGGCCTTGGTGTTATCAGCACCACACTCTTCCAAGTGAGCCATGGGCTGACCCAACAACTTTCATTTTTCAATTTTCAATTGTCAGTCCCTGAAAATTCCCAGCCTTGCCAGGCCTCTCACCCCCAACCTACTCTAATTTCCGGTACAGGGTGGTTGTCCTGGATAAAGTCACAGACCTGCTGCTGTTCTTCGGGAAGCTGCTGGTGGTTGGAGGTGTTGGTAAGAGCCAGGGCCAGGGTCACGAGGTCTGAGAGTAGGGGTGCTGGGCAGCTGGAGAAGTGACCTCAGAGGAGCGGCACTGACCTCCAGAACTCTCCCATAGGGGTCCTGTCCTTCTTTTTTTTCTCTGGTCGCATCAAGGGGCTGGGTAAAGACTTTGAGAGCCCCCACCTCAACTATTACTGGCTGCCCATCATGGTGAGTGACTCCCCTCCCTGCCTCACCCCCCAACTCCCCAAAGGAACCCAGCAGCCCAATGGGCCTTGTGTCTTCCAGACCACCATCCTGGGGGCCTATGTCATTGCCAGCGGCTTCTTCAGTGTTTTCGGCATGTGTGTGGACACACTCTTCCTCTGTTTCTGTGAGTGACAACCCAGCTACCTCCCCCCAACCTCAAGCATCAGACTGTTGAGGCTTTTTTGGAGACTTGGTGCTTCTAGAAGCAGCGACTTTGTATGCTAAAGGACACAGAGGGAGCCTCTTTTGACATCCTACGGCATGGAATTTAAGAACAGAGAGTGAACTCCTAGGCTGGTGGGCTCTCCCAAGAAGCATTCCAGGGAAGAGGCCTCTGCTATCTCCCCCTAGGCAATCCAGGGTAGAAGTTAGCCATAAGAGAGACTTCCCAGCAGGTGGCTGTAGTGAGAGGGGATTTTCTTACTCTACTGCCTACATTCATTCAGGGCTTGGTATGTGCCAGGCTCTACGCTAAGTGATTGACATGCATTGTTCCCGTTAGTTCTTATCACTCTATGAAATATAATATTATCAGCCCCTCTTTACACGGAAAACCGAGATTACATAACCTGCCCAGTAGGTCACAAAATCTGCCCGAAAAAATAGCCGGTGGTGGAACAGACAGTCTTTGTTCCAAACTTAGGCAGCTGGTCTCCCAGTCCCTGGTTTCCCCGGGAGTGGGGGTGGCCCCGAGGCTCTAACCGGTCTATGTTGCGGCTCAGTGGAAGACCTGGAGCGGAACGACGGCTCTCTGGACAGGCCCTACTACATGTCCAAGGCCCTTCTGAAGATTCTGGGCAAGAAGAACGAGGCACCCCCGGCGGGCAAGAAGAGGAAGAAGTGAGAGAGCCGGCCCTGACCCAGGACTGCACCCCGCCTCTACAGCCGCCCGGCCTCACTTAGCCTTACGGTTCTAGATTTTGTAATTAAAAGATTTTATTAAAGATTGATATTTTGTTTTCTCAGTAAACTTGTGACTTTTATCCCCTCTACGACTACACGCTGCCTTTTTTCCCCGCCGGGCTCTTTAAAAGCGGCCCCGGCCCTGTGACGCGTCCCTGGCTGCGGCCAATCAAATGGGTCATACCGAGTGAGGCCGGCCCCCTTCGCCGCAGGCAATACGCTGCCCGGCCGGGTCAGGCGCTCCGGGGCTTCAAAGAGGGCCAATCGGAAGGGCAGCTCCTGGGTGCCGCACGGTCACGTAGGGGAGGTCGGATGCTTGAGGGCCAATTAGAGTCGCGGAAACGCGGCAGGGCGGCCGTTCGTGGGGCTAGTTTGGGTGCGACATCTGGGCGTTTAAAGAGCCCGTGTCAGCTGACCGGCTTCAGCCTCTGTCTAGTCTCCGGGCCAGGGTCGCAGCCGTTGCGGAAAGAGATGACGGGGGAGCGATCGGGCACAGCGCTTCTGGACAGACTCTGGGGACTGCGGATGCTGTCCTGGGGAGGTTGTAGGGTGTTTGCCGCGATCTTCCCGCTGCTGCTGTCTCTGGCAGGATTCGGGGCTGGGGCTGAGAATGACTTCGATCTGGTGAGCCACCCCTCGCATAGCCCCGTCCCGGACGGGTGGTCGATGTCCAGTGTCCCCCAGGACGCCGTCGGCTGAGCCTCCGCAGTGGGGCTCTCTCGCCGCTCCCAGACCCCGTTCCCTCCATCTGCCCCCAGCCCTTCTCCCTCTCCGGGCCCCCATCCTCCTCATTCGAGCCCCTTCCCTCCCTGAGAGGTCCTTCTCCCCTCGTAATCCCTCCCCCGCTCCGAGCCGCCAGCTTTGTTCCAAATTCTCCTTTGGGGTCCCCTTTCTTGTTCTGGGACCCCCGCCCCTGCTCTGGATCCCCGTTTTACCCTGCCTCTCGCATTGGAACCTGAGTTCGATCCCCTATCATCCGTCCTAACACTCCAAGTCAAGTTTATCCTCCCGTGGCAGGTGCAGCCGCTGGTGACCATGGAGCAACTGCTGTGGGTGAGCGGGAAACAGATCAGCTCAGTGGACACATTCCGCATCCCGCTCATCACAGCCACTTCCCGGGGCACTCTCCTTGCCTTTGCTGAGGCCAGAAAAAAGTCCTCATCCGACGAAGGGGCCAAATTCATTGCTCTGCGGAGGTCCATGGACCAGGGTATAAAGATGCTTGAGTCGAAAGAGCAGGTGCTAGGTTAGATGACTGGGGAGTCCGAAGGGCCCAAGTGCCCTGAGGATAGGGGAACTTGTAGGGCTGGAGGCCTGGGTCCCTGGAGCATAGGGGAACCTAAGGACGGAGAGTGTCCAGGGCAGTGATCTGGAAATTGGGATTACCAAGGAGTTGAACTTGCATTGAAATACTGTATCCCAGGCAGTCTTCTAGGTTCTGTGAATATAGCCATGAACAAAACAGACCACAGATCTCTGCCCTCATGGGACTTATATTCTATTGGGAGGAGACAGACAATAAGCATAATAAATAAATAAGGTTTTGTGTGTGTGTGTGTGTGTGTGTGTGTGTGTGTGTGTGTGTGTGTGGAAGGTGATAAATGCAATAGGGAAAAATAAAACAGGGCAAGTGGTATGGGGAGTGCCAGCATTTGATTGCAATTTTATTTACTTTTTTTTTTTTTTTTGGCAGCTGGCCAGAATGGAGATCCGAACCCTTGACCTTGGTGTTACAAGACAGGGCTCTAAAGACTGGAAGGAGGTGAAAGAGTGAATCATGGGGGGCTGGCCAGTTAGCTCACTTAGTTAGAGCCTGGTGCTGATAACACCAAGGTCAAGGGTTTGGATCCCCTTACTGGCCAGCCGCCAAATTTTAAGAAAAGAAAGAAGAGTGAGCCATGGAGGAAGAGTGTACCAGATAGTGGTAACAAGCTGTGAAAAGGCCTAGAAGAAGAGTGGAAGTGTTTGAGAAATGGAGGGAGCTTGAGTGGCTGGATGGAGTAAGCAAGGAAGAAAGATAAGATCAGACAGGTGACAAGAGGAAGGTCTTGTAAAGCCCTGGAGCCATTGTGAGGCCTTGCATACCTAGCAGGAGGAGAAATTAAACAGGAAGTGGTAGAATGGGTGCCTCTAGAGTGCTCACTCTGGGTTTCTTCTCCCTTTTGTTTTCAGGCTGCACATGGTCCCCTACAGCATTCATTGTAGATGACGGGGAATCCAGCGATGGGCTGAACCTTGGGGCAGTGGTGAACGATGTTGAGACAGGAGTGGTATTTCTTTTCTACTCCCTCTGTGCTCACAAGGTCAGCTGCCAGGTGACCTCCACCATGTTGATATGGAGTAAGGATGATGGTGTTTCCTGGAGTCCACCCCGGAATCTCTCCCTGGATATCGGCACTGAGATGTTTGCCCCTGGACCTGGCTCTGGCATTCAGGTCTCTCTCCTGGGAGATGGGTGGAGGGGGCTGCCTTGCGGAGAGTCTGAGGGATGCCCCAAAATGGACTCCTTCCCAAGGGGAAGATCCTGTGAAGTCAGATTTTCTGTCTCAGGTAGGATTCCTTGAAAGAAAGAGACATCCCAGTAGGAACACCCTACCAGGGGAACATGGAACTTTGCCATTGGCTTTTCATTTGAGGGTTGTCAGCAGGACTGCAATAGTCCGTGAGGTGCCTTTATGCAAAGCAGAAAAAACACTCCTTCCTTTGGGCAGGCAAAAACCTGTGCCAGGGTGCGCAGCTTGGTGAGTGAGCACAGGGTGGGTTTAAGCTCCCATGCACCCCTCTGACTAGGCCCCCTTGTACACATAGCCAGCTGCACTCCCTGGATGTCCTGAGCAACTTTTTCTTAAAAAGACCTTCTTAATTCAGGCAGTGCATGTTTGTGAGATCCTTCTGGGATCCTCAGTGAGGAAGGGCAGAACTGAAGGAGACCAGATGTGTCCTCACACTTGGGAGGTGGTGGGTTCCCCATCCCTGCCTCTGAGCCCCGACAGTGTCTGTGACACCCAGCTCCCTTTCCCACAGAAACAGTGGGAGCCACGGAAAGGCCGACTCATCGTGTGTGGTCATGGGACACTGGAGAAGGATGGTGTCTACTGTCTCCTCAGTGATGACCATGGCGCCTCCTGGCGCTATGGAAGTGGGGTCAGTGGCATCCCCTATGGCCAGCCCAAGCAGGAGAAAGACTTCAACCCTGATGAATGCCAGGTCAGGAGTCCGCAAGATGTTCCCCACCCACTTGACCTGCCCTGTCCCCCAGAGCACCATTTCACTTGCAGACCCAGGGTCTGAAAGCCCAGCTCTATGCTACCCAGCCTTCCTCCCACTGGGGATTGGGGCATTTGCTCTTCCCCCTCCCTGAGTCCTCCTGAGGCCCTGTTCTTTCCCCTCAGCCTTATGAGCTCCCAGATGGCTCAGTTGTCATCAATGCCCGGAACCAGAACAACTACCACTGCCACTGCCGGATCATCCTCCGCAGCTATGACGCCTGTGATACACTGAGGCCCCGGGATGTGACCTTTGATCCTGAGCTTGTGGACCCTGTGGTAGCTGCAGGAGCTGTAACCACCAGCTCCGGCATTGTCTTCTTCTCCAACCCGGCTCATCCAGAATTCCGTGAGTGCCTGGCAAGTGGGGTCTGCAGGGGGAGCCCCTGTGTCTAGACAAGGCCTGAACAGAGACCTTCCCTTCCCTGACTGTACTGCTCTCCCCAGGAGTGAACCTGACTCTGCGATGGAGCTTCAGCAATGGTACCTCATGGCAGAAAGAGAAGGTCCAGCTATGGCCAGGGCCCAGTGGCTACTCATCCCTGGCAGCCTTGGAGGGCAATGTGGATGGAAAGAAGCAGGCCCCTCAGCTCTACATCCTGTATGAGAAAGGCCGGAACCACTATACAGAGAGCATCTGCCTGGCCAAAGTCAGCATCTATGGGACTCTCTGAGCTGTACCCCTGCTTCAGGGGTAAAGGCCTGAACCTCCTACACAAGTCTGTATAGGATCTGCTGGAGACGCCTAAAAGACAGTTCCACCTTCCTTTGGACTCTAGCCTTTTGCAAAATGGACTTCTCTTTGACAGGGAAATTACTCAGGACTAAAAGCCTGGCTTCATCTCCCACACAGGAAGTCCTGCACCCAACTGGTAGCAGTTCCTTTCAACATCGTCGGGCATGGGCCCTATCCTTTGTGCCCTCCCAGGACAGTGATTCATCCTTTTTTGGGCAGGGCGAGGTGGGCCTGTAGAATTGAATAAATATGAACTCAGGGAAGTGGGGAACGCTGAGCTTTCTCTTTGGGTTGGGGGAAGGTACTGGCTTTGAAGAGCATTAGTGAAAGTCCCAGGAGGGCAGGATATTTGGTTTCAGGGTAAGGAACTAGGTGTACCACTCCCCTTGGCTATTTATGAATCAAAATGTTTGTAACTTAAAGTTTTTAATGAAGGAGAATGCACATTTGAAGAGTCTCTGTGGTTCCGTCAATGCGCATCATCATGTCTGTTTTCCTCAAGTATACTTTTGAGACTGGGGGTGAGTTTTGGTGATGGAGCTGGTGTGATTATTGCCTGTGAAAATCTGACTTTGGTGAATCACATTCTCCTTTCCCTTTGACGTGCCTTCTTATCACAGGAAAACAGGTTGATCTTTTTAGGTGTAACAAGGGGTAGGAGGGGGAGCTCCATAAGATATTTTAAAACCTGCTTTGTTTCTTATTTCTAATTTTTTTTTTTTTTTTTTTTTTTTTTTTTTTAAAGATGACCGGTAAGGGGATCTCAACCCTTGGCTTGGTGTTGTCAGCACCACGCTCAGCCAGTGAGCCAACCGGCCATCCCTATATGGGATCCGAACCTGTGGCCTTGGTGTTATCAGCACCGCCCTCTACAGAGTGAGCCACGGGCCAGCCCTGGGGATTCAAACCCTTTTTTTTTTTTTTTTAAAGATGACCGGTAAGGGGATCTCAACCCTTGGCTTGGTGTTGTCAGCACCACGCTCAGCCAGTGAGCCAACCGGCCATCCCTATATGGGATCCGAACCTGTGGCCTTGGTGTTATCAGCACCGCCCTCTACAGAGTGAGCCACGGGCCAGCCCTGGGGATTCAAACCCTTTTTTTTTTTTTTTTAAAGATGACCGGTAAGGGGATCTCAACCCTTGGCTTGGTGTTGTCAGCACCACGCTCAGCCAGTGAGCCAACCGGCCATCCCTATATGGGATCCGAACCTGTGGCCTTGGTGTTATCAGCACCGCCCTCTACAGAGTGAGCCACGGGCCAGCCCTGGGGATTCAAACCCTTTTTTTTTTTTTTTTAAAGATGACCGGTAAGGGGATCTCAACCCTTGGCTTGGTGTTGTCAGCACCACGCTCAGCCAGTGAGCCAACCGGCCATCCCTATATGGGATCCGAACCTGTGGCCTTGGTGTTATCAGCACCGCCCTCTACAGAGTGAGCCACGGGCCAGCCCTGGGGATTCAAACCCTTGACCTTGGTGTTGTAACACTGCACTCCAACCAACTGAGCTAACTGGCCAGCCCAGGAAAATGGTTTAATATCCATGTACCCAACACCCAGTTTCAACAGTTATCAAGGTGCTGCCACATTTGCTTCTGTTACTTTTTTCTTTTCCTTTCCTTTGCTGAAGTATTTTAAAGCAAATCCCAGACCACATGAGATTCACCCCTACATGATTAAGTAGGAATCTCATTCTTCAAATGAACATTTTAAGGGCCGGCCTGTGGCTCACTGGGTGAGCATGGTGCTGACAACACCAAGTCAAGGGTTAAGAGCATGAGATTCACCCCTACATGATTAAGTAGGAATCTCATTCTTCAAATGAACATTTTAAGGGCCGGCCTGTGGCTCACTGGGTGAGCGTGGTGCTGACAACACCAAGTCAAGGGTTAAGATCCCCTTACCGGTCATCTTTTAAAAAAGTAAAAAATAAAAATAAATCAAATAAATAAAATTAACATTTTAGGGCTGGCCGGTTACTCACTAGGGAGAGCGTGGTGCTGGAAACACCAAGGTTAAGGGTTCAGATCTCTACCGGCCAGCCACTGAAAAAATTAAAATGAACATTTTATTATAAAACCATAATGCCATTGCACACCCAAAATATTAACAATAACTCTGATGTATCATCTACTATCCACTCAATATTCAAATTTCATCAAATGTCTCAAAAATGTCTTATATATATTTGATTTGTTCAAATCAAGATCTGAAGAAAATCTATATACATTGTATGTTGATGTCTCTTAAATCTCTTAATCTGGAAATCCACCTCCTCTCCTCTTTTTTGTGTGGGTGTGGCTAGCCTGTATGGGCTTGACGTTGGTGTTACGACACCTGCACTCTAATCAATCAACTGAGCTAACTGGCCAGCCTTCTTTCTTTCTCTCTCTCTCTTTTTCTTTTTTTTTTAAGTGCCATGTATGCAGATACAGGGTTATTTGTCCTATGGAATATTCCACTCTCTGGATTTGTCAATTTGCTTCCTTGGTATCATTTAATTTCTTCCTCCATCCGTTCTATTTCCAGTTATCAAACATCTGAAGGTTTGACTGAATTCAGATTCCAATTAGAGGAGCAAGATTCCTGCACAGGCGCTGTGAGCTTCCAGTTGCACCCGGTCAGGAGGCACACACTGTCTGCTTGCCCCTCCCCTTCTCTCAGTACAGCTGAGGCTGAGCAAGTGGGTTCAGATGGCCACAGCCTGACCCCCGCCTTGTAAGTTTCCTCTATCAGCTTCCCAACTGATAGTTTCATCCACAGAGGAGTGGATGAGACAAGTGGATGAGTCGATTATTTCATGAGGGGTTGCAAAGTGTGATTTAAAAATTCTATTATTTCTTTTTCATTTATTAGCGGGAATTCTTCAGTAAAAAAAGAGCTTTCCCTCATCAGGGCTATTTGGTTACCCTGAAACATGATTTGTATAGGAAAGGCAGGATGAGTGCTTAATTTTGCCCTTTAATGACCAGTTCACAAGGTACAGTATTTAATACATTGCCTTGGTCAGGAAACTACATTGTTACTCCACAGGACACACACACAGGCTGAATCTATGGGCCTTCAGGAAGCAGGAGGAGAGCATCTGAGGGGAGGTCAATACAGGCCACGTGGTTGTGGGGGTCTGCCTCTCCAACGCTGAGCACTACAGAGATGTGGGGCAGGGAAGAATGGCGGGGTGGGGCATCTGCTGTGTGTTTAATACCACTAAAAATTGCACATCTGGCAGTCTTGCTGACAATTTTATGTATCAGATTTAGTGGAAGAAAGAGGGGAAATGATACTTAAGAGTGTCTGACTCATGAGCTACGGCCTGGGGAAGTAGATGTAGCAGAAGGCTTGCGAGAAACTGACCATCTTCCTTCTTCACAGCCAAGAATCCTCAGCTGCTTAGAGATGATCCTCAAGGACCTCCTCCTCCCCAGGGGTGGTAGCTGGCCAGTAAAGGGATCAAAACCTTTGACTTTGGTGTTATAACGCCATGCTCTAACCAATGGAGATAACCGGCCAGCCAGAGTTGGCATTTTTAAAAGGAACTGCAGGAGATTCTAATGCTGGGGTCCCTGGTCTTCACGTTGAGAAACATTTTCTTAGACATTTAGCCTAGGCTTAAGAAGAATAGATTTCAAAACATTAGAGAAAAATCTTGATATAAAAATTGTGACTCTAACCCATATTATTGCCTATGTAGCTTTAGCCTGCACAAATTGTAACAGAGAAATATGAACTTTAACCTAACCTACACAAATTATTCCTGTAAGCACTTACTAACGAGGAAAACATATCTAAAGGTATTTTAAGT
>NW_007727241.1:165609-172911 GCF_000696425.1 Galeopterus variegatus
ATTTTAAGTAAAGCAGCTTTTAAGAGGTCAGGCAGAACCCAGGAGACAGGCGGGCCCAAGGACTAAACCAGCCCCCCCTTATCTTCTGAACACCTGGCTGGACCAGGGAAGATAAACATATAACATCTTTTATCGGGGGACTAATGGTGCTAGTCTTTTGAGCCTAACCATAAATCTTAAGGTGCCACAGTTAATTAGCTACACAGCCTGTTATGAGAGTTTGTCTAAGAAAAGAAAAAAAAATGTATAAAAAGCCTTGGTATTGTAAGTTCTGGGCCGCTTATGAAAAACAGGCGGCCCAGCATATGCTGAATAAACACCTCCTGCTTGAATTGCAGCGATCTCTTGTCTTGTGGTCTCTGTGAGACGAGTCACTCCGGCGTGTAGGATTTGTGCCTAGGGTACGGATCTTACAATCTCAAAAGAGAAAATGTCAGGAAGAATTAGTGTCTATGGAAACCAATAACCACAAGAGCTGACAGGGACCAAGCCTGCCCTATTTACCTGAGCATCATGAATGCCTGCCACAACACCCATCATGTGGTGGGCATTTTAATACACAAGGAAAGGCAAGCCCAGGATGAGTAGGGCGCTAGGCCAATGGTTCTTAAGTGTCCCAGGATGGGCCACAGCACTAGCTGGGACCCTGCTAGAAATGCTTGACCTCCCCCACGGACCTACGGAATCTGAACCTCTGGGGAGGAGCCCCGCAACGAGTGCATTAACAAGCCCTCCTGGTGATTGTTAAGGCTGATCAAGTTTGAAAACAATGGTTAGAACCCTTGACTCTAGGCCGGCCGGTGGCTCACTCAGTAGAGTGCGGTGCTGATAACACCAAGGCCACGGGTTCGGATCCCATATAGGGATGGCCGGTTTGCTCACTGGCTGAGCGTGGTGCTGACAACTCCAAGCCAAGGGTTAAGATCCCCTTACCAGTCATCTTTAAAAAAAAAAAGAACCCTTAACTCTTTTGGGCCAGCCGGTGGCTCACTTGGGAGAGTGTGGTGCTGATAACACCAAGGCCACGGGTTCAGACCCCTATTTAGGGATGGCCAGTTAGCTCACCTGGGAGAGCGTGGTGCTGAGAACACCAAGTCAAGGGTTAAGATCCCCTTGTCGGTCATCTTTAAAAAAAAAAAAAGAACTCAACTCTTTTAAGCAAATTCCAGTTTCCAGGTAATATAAGTTATATGTCAGGGGTACAGAAAGGGAACCTTTCTTTTTCCAGCTTTATTTTTTTTTTTTCTTTTAATACAAAGAAGGAATTGTGAGGAGTGACAGGAGACTGAAAGGGAAGGTATAGAGTTCATTTGTACACATGGGACAAAGTGGACTTTGCAAACTACAGCCTAGTGAGTGCCGCCTGGATCAGCAGCCAAATTATGGTGCTTTGGCTTGCTGAGTGCTTTAAAAATTGAAACGCCTCAGAATCAAGGTCCCTCTAGCCTTGTCTTGCTCCCCTCATCCCAACCCCAGAGAGGGACTTTCTCTGGAATTACTTTATCTGACTAAGATAGCTTTCCAAAAGACATGTAATTAAGATCCCCTTCCTAGGAACCTCATCGGATAACCAGGGGAGAACAACACTTGGAGGGACTGGAGAGACTAGGAGGTCACCACACCTGGACAGACCTTTTCACAAGATAATGTCTGCCTGTCATTCAAATTCCATTCAGTCATTTTTGGTCCCTCAGAGAATTGTCCACATTTCCCTTTCCCCACACCCCTATGAAGAACTGGTATGTAAGTTTCTGTACCCCATTTGGTTACTGGGAAGTCACTCTCTTGCCATGACCCCATGCATTGCCCCCTTCCAGCAACTTAAAATAATGGGATTTGTTATGCCTTTCTTCATATTCATCTGAATCTGTCAGTGATTTTACGTGAGTCTTCAGGAGTGAGGAGGAAGCTTTCCCTGGGCCCCTACACCCTTTTGAAACTTTAATTTTTTAGAAAGTTTTTCATGTTGAAATAGGATTGGTAGCTTTGGAGAGATTTGGGTTAGATGTTTTGAGATAAGAGATAGGCAAATCCCTGTATAGGCCAGCTGCCAAAAAAAAAAAAAAAAAAAAAGGCAAAGGAGAAAACATAGATTGGAACAAGCAGAGAAGAAAACAAATTTGAGTACAATGTTTCATATTTTCTTGTATTGGTCTCTTAGTCCTCAGGATAGGTCAGTTCAGTTAATCTGTTGTGCTCATTCCAGGAAGTGTCGCAGTAGATGGGCTTCCATCAAGGCTAGGTCTCTATATGGTGCAAGCACCCACATATTTCATAAGAGATCTTTCTATCAGACCAAAGAAAAAAACAAAACTTAATGTCTGGAGTAGTCTTTAAACTAGTTTTTCTAGAGTCTCTGAAGCATCTTCACTTAGAGTAGGCTTGTAGTGGCAACCTGACAGATTTTTCTGGATTGCAGTTTGCATTTATAAAGTTTATCATTAAAGGTGATTTTTCTTCAAAGCCAAGTTGACTTGCGTCAGCCTGCAGGGCCTTAGCAAAAATGTAGCTTTAATTTCGAGTGTTTCTAGGATGGCCAGTTAGCTCAGTTGGTTAGAGTGCGATGTTATAACACGTAGATCAAGGGTTCAGATCCCCATACAGGCCAGCCACGTACACACACACCAAAAAAATTCTAGTGATTCCAAGTCAGAAGGAGAAAAACTCAAAACATTAGTCTGGAGAGTCACAGCCCGATATTAAAGGAAATTAAAAATTCAGGATTCAATCCAGATAGAAAAAAATTCAAAAATAATGGACAGGGCTAGAATCTAATAACAGATGCACTACAGTTTTCTTCTTCTTTTTTTTTTATAGTTTTCTTCTGAAATATGATTTTTCTCTCTCCGGTTCCCCCTTTCTACCAAAGACATTTACAACAAGACTAATTTGTTTGCAAAATTACTTTAGTCTTTGGCTTTATTATTTGCATAAAGAACAGTAAGAATAGTGCTCTTGGGGCCGGCCCGTGGCTCACTCGGGAGAGTGTGGTGCTGATAACACCAAGGCCCCGGGTTCGGATCCCACATAGGGATGGCCGGTTCGCTCACTGGCTGAGCGTGGTGCTGACAACACCAAGTCAAGGGTTAAGATCCCCTTACCGGTCATCTTTAAAAAAAAAAAAAAAAAAGAATAGTGCTCTTAAGTGCACTATTACTACTTACTATAAGTAAGACTCTTTTTAAGTTGGCTTTGCTGGGACATCATAAGGAATCTCAGACTAGGCTTTTAAAAGTATCTCCAGGCTTAAGAAACCAATCCAAAGACTGTAATGCCTGTACAAATTGGGTGAATTCTTTCCTTTGCAAAGAATGGCAAAGGTTCTTGGGCCCCAGTATGGCATGAGGTTCTTGGGCCTGTCAAAAAATGACATTCTTGGGCTGGCCCGGTGGCGCACTCGGTAGAGTGCGGCGCTTGGGAGCGCGGCGGCGGGCGCCGTGGGTTCGGATCCCATATAGAGACCGGTCTGCTCACTGGCTGAGCACGGTGCGGGCGCGACACCGAGGGTTGTGATCCCATTGCCGGTCCCGGTACGGGTGCGACACTGAGGGTTGCAATCCTGTTACTGGTCAGTAAAAAAGACAAAAAGGAAAAAAAAATGACATTCTTTACTTACCTCAAGGCCAGGAACCTTCTAAGGATGTAGATAGAGTGCCAGGCCAGTCATTTTCTAAGTCTGTTGGCTTTATTTTTGGCGGCTGGCCAGTATGGAGATCCAAACCCTTGCTTGACCTTGGTGTTACAATCTGTTGGCTTTGTAAAGTCAATCTTAATCTCTCAAAGCAGTCTAGTCATATATGAAAATATGACATTCCAGTCAAAGACTTGGTAGAATAACCAGTGTCTCCAACTTTGTCCTGTTATGAAAGAAAATAGATTCATATTGAATTTATGCAAATTACTATATTGCCATAAAATAAGAATACTCATGAATAATTTCAAAATCCCGGAGGGATCAGATAAAGAGAGAGATGGATGTTTTAATTTTGTTCACAAAAGTATACTTTACCGGGCCGAGCCCGTGGCGCACTCGGGAGAGTGCGGCACTGGGAGCCCAGCAGCACTCCGGCTGCAGGTTTGGATCCTATATAGGGATGACCGGTGCGCTCACAGCGCTCACTGGCTGAGCACGGTGTGGCCGGTCTCAAAAAGGACAAAGAAAAAAAAAAAGTATACTTTACCAAATTGGTGTAAAGTTATAGATAGCCCAAAAGAAGGAAAGAAAGGAAAAAGTCTTCTTTAATCTGGAAAACCAGCAAAAAGAATAGCAATGTTTCAAATAAAAAAATCATTAAAAGTTATTTCAGTCCTTTATTAGTTAAGTCCGACGTAATTAATTCTTGTTCTACTTTTGACATGAGGATAGCAATTTAAAAAAATTATTTTGGTGGCTGGCCGGTACAGGAATGGAACCCCAGACCTTAGTGAGCACCACGCTCTAACCAACTGAGCTAACCAGCCAGCCTAGGTTAGCAATTTTAAGAGTCCAGTTTTTCCACTAGAGTTCTGGAGTTTTTACCAAGTCCAATGGAATAATTTCAAAGTTGTCATAAACCCGTATTTGTCAGAACTCCTTTCATTCTTTCCATGAACATCCTTTCAGAAACAACACATTAGGATTTGCAAAGAGCCTTCAGAAAAAAAGCAACAAAATAAAGCAAGTAAATATGAACAACAAGTCTTAAAATAGCCATGGTTAAGGGCAAAATTGACAAGGGAATTTGGTTATTTCCATGACCTACAACAATTCTTCATAACAGCTGTAACCATGACTGATAACATATAACAAGACATAGAATTTTAGGAATTTCATACAATTTTGGAACACATATGAATAACTCATGCATACAAATATAAAGTTACACATTTTCAGAAAAAATAAATAAGTTACATATTTTGGAGGAAAAAAACCCTTAAATCTCAAACCCAGCTCTCCCAAGTAATCAAAAGACCCAATGAAGACACAGAATCTATTTCCCATCCTCTCCCACTTTTTTTTTCCTACAGTTTAATCAAAAGATGAACAAATTTTTTTTTTTTTTTTAAGATGACCGGTAAGGGGATCTCAACTCTTGGCTTGGTGTTGTCAATACCACGCTCAGCTAGTGAGCCAACTGGCCATCCCTATATAGGATCCGAACCCGTGGCCTTGGTGTTATCAGCACCACACTCTCCCGAGTGAGCCATGGGCCGGCCCCATGAACAAAATTTTTTACTATCTATTTTCAATATTACACAAAAATCTCGTTTAAAAGAGAAAACCAGATTTTTTGAACCGATTTTAATAAAACCTCATAAACAAATCCATTCAATCTCAATCAGTTTTGACCACTTCCTTGGGTTGAATGTCCCCCAAAACTTAACCCCACTGTAACTGTTGAGGCTGGGAAATCCTATTATGGTAATTGAAAAGTGGGGCCTTAAAGAGGTGATTAGAGGGCCGGCCCGGTGGCACACTGGATAAGTGCGCCGCTTGGGAAGCTCGGCGGCGCTCCCGCCCGAGGGTTCGGATCCCACATACAGACCGGTTCCCGCTCACTGGCTGAGAGAGGCACGGGGGTGACACTGAGGGTTGTGATCCCGTTGCCGGTCCCCGGTCCGGTACGGGGGCAACACTGAGGGTTGCGATCCGTTGCCAGACACAAAAAAGGAAAAAAAAAAAAAAAGAGGTGATTAGATTGTAGGACCATGCCATAGTAAATGGATTATTAATGGTGGTCAGGGGTGTGGTTCTGAGGGCTTTAAAAAGAGAGTGAATGAGGAGATTAGTCTCTCTCTCTCTGCTTCCACCATCTTGCAATGTGAGGAGGGGTCACTGTCACCACCACCAGATGTGTTCATTGGTCTTTGGACTTCCCAGCCTCAGAAACTGTAAGCAATAAATTTCATTTTCTTATAAATTGCCCAGTTCCATGTATCTTGTTACAAGCAACAGAAATGGACTAACACAACCACACAAGACGAGAATTTTCTTTTTTTTTTTTTTTTTAAAGATGACCGGTAAGGGGATCTTAACCCTTGACTTGGTATTGTCAGCACCACGCTCTCCAATTGAGCACACCGGCCATCCCTATATAGGGATCCGAACCCGTGGCCTTGGTGTTATCAGCACCACACTCTCCCGAGTGAGCCACGGGCCGGCCCTGAGATTTCCATAAACCTTTTATACCTCTTACAACTTTTTCCCAGCTATATCCATTCAGTTTTTTGTGGGTTTTTTTGTTTTGTTTTTTTTAAAGATGACCGGTAAGGGGATCTTAACCCTTGACTTGGTGTTGTCAGCACCACGCTCAGCCAGTGAGCTAACTGGCCATCCCTATATACGATCCGAACCTGTGGCCTTGGTGTTATCAGCACCACACTCTCCCGAGTGAGCCACAGGCCGGCCCAATATATCCATTCAGTTTTTGTCTATAACATTCCTTTCTATTTCTTCAACTTGAAACATCCTTTAAATACCTTTAAACTAGGGGCCAGCCCATGGCTCACTTGGGAGAGTGTGGTGCTGATACCATAGACCATGGGTTCTGATCCCTATATAGGGATGGCCGGTGTGCTCACTGGCTGAGCACGGTGTGGCCAGTCACAAAAAAGACAAAAAAAAAAAAAAAAGAAGTATTTTTTTATAACACACAAAAAAAAAGAAGTATTTTTTTATAACAATTGCTCAGCCTCTTTTAGAAGAAATCAACCCAGTGTGCAGCACAGCCCTTCCCTGGGTGGTACTGGGTGCTGGCAGGGCTCTGTGATCCAGGGTGGTACCGCATTGTTACAAGGCACTCTCCCAGATTATTACCTGATATCAGCACATAATTGAGGATTACTGGCTGACATCTTTATGTTTACTACATTCTTTAGAATTTAATGGCTTAATGACAGGCAATAGCCAGCCTAGAATGTGACCCACTTCCACCTGAGGTTCACCTGCCTGGGGGCAATAAACTTCAACATTTTAAGAGTCAGAATGTACTTTAACCCTTAGAATAATTTGGTTTTGGCTGGCCCGTGGCTCACTCAGGAGAGTGTGGTGCTGATAACACCAAGTTAAGGGTTAAGATCCCCTTACCAGTCATCTTTTCAAAAAAGAAAGAAAGAAATGGTAGGTTAAAAAACAAACTTGAAAGAAATAGTAGGTGAGATACTAGGCTATGCAAGTTAGAGACTAAGCTATTTGGAATAATATAATTGTAGCTAACAGCTCAATAGGGTTTGCTATGTGCTAGGCACTGTTTTAAGTGCATTTACATATCTTTAAACAATGCCTTATGGTAGGTACTCTCTTATCCATTTACAAATGAGGAG
>NW_007727241.1:173579-176654 GCF_000696425.1 Galeopterus variegatus
CCCACATACAGACCGGTTCCCGCTCACTGGCTGGGCGAGGGGCGGGTGCAGCGCCGAGGGTTGCGATCCCGTTGCCAGTCCCGGTCCGGTACGGGCGCAACACTGAGGGGTGCAATCCGTTGCCGGACACGAAAAAAGACAAAAATAAATAAATAAATTAATTAATTAATTAATTAAAAAAAAAAGAAATAGTAGGTGAGATACTAGGCTATGCAAGTTAGAGACTAAGCTATTTGGAATAATATAATTGTAGCTAACAGCTCAATAGGGTTTGCTATGTGCTAGGCACTGTTTTAAGTGCATTTACATATCTTTAAACAATGCCTTATGGTAGGTACTCTCTTATCCATTTACAAATGAGGAGATTGTGAGAGTGGCTATGTAACTTAGCCAAAGTTAACACAGCCCTAAGTGTTCAGTCTGGCTCCAGAATCTCCAGTCCCTTACATTTCCTATGTGATACTGTCACCCGTGATTGTCAAGTGTTATACAAATAGAAGTCCTCATACAGACTACCCAGACACAAATCAACCTACAAAAATACAAAATTTTTTGGGGCCGGCCCGTGGCTCACTCGGGAGAGTGCGGTGCTGATAACACCAAGGCCATGGGTTCGGATCCTATATAGGGATGGCCGGTTCGNGCTGACAACACCAAGTCAAGGGTTAAGATCCCCTTACCAGTCATCTTTTTAAAAAAAAGAATAATTTGTTTTCCTGTTCTTTGAGAAGTAACACGAAGATCAAAAAACAATCACGGCTCTGTACAGGCCTGTGGCCAAAAAAAAAAAATCATGGGAAAGTAGGATGTTAATGGGAAAGAAAGTACTACAATAAACAAACCAATAAATGGGCCTGAGACACTGAAAGCCAGATGCCCCCATGCTATTGGGCAGAGCTCAAGATGGCACCTGTGGCTGTTCTAGCTGCATATAGCAAAACAGCGTGGTGAGGGCAGCTCTAAACAAGCATCACCAAAGTTTGGAGCAACTCATTCCATCCTTCATGTTTCAGCACTTCCTTTTCATGTCATCTCTGATTTCTCTACTCCGCATTATGGGTGATTTCTTCTCCCAGTTCGTGAATTCTCCATTCAGTTGGCCTGTTGTTTATCTTGCTTCTATATTTACTTGTTTATTTCAATTCTAGAATTTCTGCTTGTTTTCATTTCTTCTTCAAATTCCCCTGCTCTTTCTTTGTGATGTCCTGTTTGTATACAATGGACTTAATCCTTTTCTTTATCTCGTTGAACATCTTCAACCTCCTTACTCTACTGAGTGTGCTCTATTGTCTGAGTTTCTTAGCTGTGAAGTCACCTACTACTGCACCTGCTGATGCGTTCCCCTAGGATTGGACTTCCCTGTGTTTTGGATTCTGGCTCTTCTTCAGAATGGTTGTCTTCCAAGGGAGCTCCATGCGTGAGCTCTGGAGTCTGGAAGTGGCCCTGTGGGGTGGTTTAACTTTTGCTTTTGCTCAGCCCTTTGGAAATCACAAGACCCAAACCATGTTTTTACATCGCTAAGAAATATTTCAGACACACAAAAATATAAGTCCTATTCTTGCTGTCTTTTGATAGAAAAGAGAAAAAAACATAAAAAATTATACAATGAGCTCCCATGGAGACCCTGTGTACACCTCCCTGTCTGTACCACTCTGCCTACCCACCCTCCTGTCACAGCCCAGGTAACTACTATCTTGAATTAGTATGTAGCAGTTCTGTGCATTTCTTTCNCACAAAAATATAAGTCCTATTCTTGCTGTCTTTTGATAGAAAAGAGAAAAAAACATAAAAAATTATACAATGAGCTCCCATGGAGACCCTGTGTACACCTCCCTGTCTGTACCACTCTGCCTACCCACCCTCCTGTCACAGCCCAGGTAACTACTATCTTGAATTAGTATGTAGCAGTTCTGTGCATTTCTTTCTTATTTTGCTATATCATACTTAACTCTAAGCAATATATTTAGTTGTGAATGTTTTCATTTATTTATTTATTTTATTTTATTTTTTAAGGCTAGTCAAGTGAAGCAGCGGAAATGGAGAAGGAACAAAGAAATCCGTAACTGGTTTATGATCAATTAGTTGTAAACACCACTGCACCTGGAGCAGCCTGTGAATACATGCCATCTACTTATGCTTTTGTGACTTGCTCTTTTTCTTAACATTAAATTTGTCAGATAAAAAAAAAGAAGAAAAAAAAAGTTTGTCAGATTAATCCACACTGGTGGGCTCGCCTGTTTGCTCACTTGGTTAGAGCACTGTACTGATAATGCCAAGGTCAAGGGTTCGGATCCCCTTACTGGCCAGCTGCCAAAACAAAAAACTATGCTGGTCTATTAGTCACACCACTGCTGTGTGTAATACGTTATTGTTCTATGGCACTGTGTTTTATAAATACAAGAATACCACAATTAATTCATTTTCCTATTAGAGAACATTTGGGGGTGGGGGTTCCCCATTATGAACAGTACTGCCAAGGACTTTCACGTACATTAATCCTTGTATACGCATGTGAGTTTGTTTAGGGTGTATTACCAGAAGTAAAAAATGCTGGGTTTAGTATATGTAGCCAAGTTGTTTTCCAAAGGAACTAACTGTTACATTGCCACAAGCAACGTCCAAAACAGTTTTTCTTTCCGGGCTCTAGGGTTTCTTCATTACCCAAATGGTACAGATTACGTCCATGAGCTCTTTTGGTGCAGGACTGGGTGTACCCCACCAAGGCATGTGGCTATGACCCCAGCCAGTGGGCAGAACTCTACTCCCTGAACATTGACAAGAGAGCTCCCACCAGCTCCTGGCTTTCTGCTGTGTGGCTAAGGCAGAGTGAAAGGTAGGAGATGAGATCAGAAAGATGACAGAGCCAGACAGGGAGGACCTTGTAAGGACTTAAGCTTTTACTCTGAGTGAAATGGGAGCCATTGCAGGATTCTGAGCAGAGGGACATGACTAACTTCTGATTTGGAAGAAACCCTCTGGCTGTTGTTGGCAGATAGACTGTAACAAGGTAAGATGGGGCCGAGCCCGTGGCGCACTTGGGAGAGTGCGGCGCTGGGAGTGCAGCAGCGCTCCCAC
>NW_007727241.1:178134-179087 GCF_000696425.1 Galeopterus variegatus
CCCGTGGCCTTGGTGTTATCAGCACCACACTCTCCCGAGTGAGCCACAGGCCGGCCCTCTGGTGTTAGTTTTAAGGTACAACCAGCATGATGTCCTCACAAATTGGATATAACAGGTGAGAACAGGATAGGAGTCAGATTCCAAGGGTTCTGGCCTGAGCAACTGACAGGGTGGAGGTGTCACCTGGAGGTGCGAGCACACTGGCTGGCCGGTGAGGATGCCAGGAATGAGGCCTGAGGAGACAGGCCGAGGTCAGGCTTTGGGTGGCTCACTGTCTGTGCTGCCTGAGGTAGCAAGTCAGTCTCTGCTAGGGTAACTATAGAGCTGTGCAGAGGTCTGCCTGGTGGGTTGGGAGGGAAGACTGCTTACATTTTTTTTTGTTTTGTTTTGGTGGCTGACTTGTATAGGGATCCGAACCCTTGAGGACTGGTCACTTCTGAAGTTGCTCCACTCCTGGTGTGGAAAAAAGATAGTGTTTGGGGGTGGAGGTCTTATCAAAGCACTATCACCCGTGTCAGGGGAAGCTGTGGAGCTCAAGGATGGGGAAGATTGGACAGTGACTCCCGTGCCTGGGAAAAGAAGTTCACATGACCATCTTCACCATGTCTATAGCTCAATCTTATACACCAAAACTGGAAATGGCACCAGGGGAGGACTTGGACCATGCAAAGAAGGACAAGGGAATGCAGATGACCCTCGGGGACAAGAAATGAAGTTGACCATCTAATAAGAGATGTTAAAAAAGAAAGAAATGGGGCCAGCCCATTGCTCACTCGGGAGAGTGTGGTGCTGATAACACCAAGTTAAGGGTTAAGATCCCCTTACCAGTCATCTTTTCAAAAAAGAAAGAAAGAAATGGTAGGTTAAAAAACAAACTTGAAAGAAATAGTAGGTGAGGGCCGGCCCGGTGGCGCACTGCTACAGTGCGCCGCTTGGGAAGTGCGGCGGCGCTC
>NW_007727241.1:180777-181969 GCF_000696425.1 Galeopterus variegatus
AAAAAAGAAAAAAAAAAAGAAAAAAAAAAGAAATGGCATGAAAGGGTGAAGTCAATTTTCTACAGGAAAATACATAAACAAAAAAGCAAATTGCAGCAGAACATATGATGATTTAGTCCATTTTTATAAAGTTCAAAGAGACACAAAGCTAAACAATACATTGTTTAGGAATGCATTCAAAGTAAAATCATTAAGTCAGAGAGTGACACAGCCACAGTTCAACAGAGTGGTTTTCTCTGAGTGGGAGAGAGAAGAAAGAAATTGAATCAAGGACAGGTTTGTTTCAGTTATTGGTGATGTTCTAAAGCTAGGTGATGGGCACACTGGAGACAGAAATAAATTTGAATCCTTACTGATATTTTCTAACACAGTGGCCTTGAGCAAATTGTTTAACATCCCTGAGCATTCCTCTCCTTGCCTGTAAAGCGAGGTAGAGAATATCTACTTTGCAAGGTTGATTTTTAAGGATTCAATGAGGTTATGCATGTAAAAAGCCTAGCACAGACCTAAGTGCTAAATACACGGTGGCTGCTAAGATGACGATACAGAATGACACCTGAGAACTAAGTAAAATTATGTGCTTGGGAACTTCTATTATGAAGTAGGAGTACAATTCAGACATCCATGGAGTAAAAAGTACAAGTCTTGGGGCCAGCCCAGTGGCGCACTGCTACAGTGCGCCGCTTGCGAGCGCGGTGGTGCTCCCGACGAGGGTTCAGATCCCACATAGGGATCGGCCGCTCACTGGCTGAGCGAGGTGCGGGCGCAACACCGAGGGTTGCGATCCCGTTGCTGGTCCCGCTCTGGTACGGGCGCGACACTGAGGGTTGCGATCCGTAGCTGGTCACGAAAAAAGACAAAAAAGGAGAAAAAAAAAAGTACAAGTCTTCTCCTCCTCATACTCTATCCCATACCAGTCCCAATCCCCTCTGCAGAAGTAACCTTAACTAGTAACAGCCTGCTGGTGTCTGTGCAACAGAGTTTGATCTTGTCCTAAGAACAGTAGGGAGCCAGTAAAAGGGTTTAAGAATTTTAGTTTAAAAATACCTGTTTTGGGGCCGGCCCGTGGCTCACTCGGTAGAGTGCGGTGCTGATGGCACCAAGGCCCCGGGTTCGGATCCCATATGGGGATGGCCGGTTTGCTCACTGGCTGAGCGAGGTGCGGGCGCAACACCGAGGGGTGCGATCCCGT
>NW_007727241.1:182841-184406 GCF_000696425.1 Galeopterus variegatus
ACCGCCTCTGCTTGGTTCATTGGAACACTTATTCTATTTTATAGTATGAAGTGTTTCCCGACTGTAGAATCACAATAAAGCCAAATGAGGTTTAAATTAAATTTGCTGTAGGGCCGGCCCAGTGGCTCACTCGGGAGAGTGCGGTGCTGATGGCACCAAGGCCCCGGGTTCGGATCCCATATAGGGATGGCCGGTTTGCTCACTGGCTGAGCATGGTGCTGACAACACCAAGTCAAGGGTTAAGATCCCCTTACCGGTCATCTTTTAAAAAAAATAATAATAAAAAAAATAATAAAAATACCTGTTTTTTCCTGGCATATACCATTGGCTGGGGAAAAAAAAGAAAGAAAGAAAGAAAGAAAGAAAGAAAATGCCTATTTTAAAACACGATGTTTTGGAGAACAAGTTCTTTTTAAACAGGGCTAATCCTAAAGTTTTGGGCCAAGGACTGAAACTCAGAGAACCCTCGATTGGAGAAGAGAAAGCTGGAAATGTTCAATAGGAAAAAATATATAGAAGATATGCAGTATTTATGCCACTGTTATTTGCTATGAAAGCATCAATTTGAAGCAATTTTTAAAAGATGCATGAGTAGGTACACAAACTGATACCACCTGGAGTAATAACGATAGGTGTAGGGAGAACAAGCAATCTCAAGACACTGATGTTGGGAGTGTAAACAGGTACAATCTTTACAAAACACCATGCATCGAAATTTTACATACCCAAATACTTTTGACTCTGAAATACTACTTCTGGAAATGTATTCTACAACACAATCTCAAATGGGTGAAAATAGGGATTCAGCACTGGTATATCATGACTTGAAACCTAAATGCTCCCTAACAGAAGCTGGAGAGTTTTTGGAGGAAAATGAAGAACACATATGTATTAAAGATGGAGGCACTCTTGCTCTCCGGGATTTAGACTGTGTCAGCAGAAACGCAAATAGACTGGGTCAGCAAGAATTCACAAGGCTTAACCGCAAACTACAGACTTCTTATTGAGTTACCTAGGAGATGGGGACGTATGGGAGAGGCTTACAGCTGGCTAAAACATATATAACACATGCTTGTAGACAATAAAGTTGCTTAGTGCATGAGCTAAGTCCCAGAACTTTGTGTCTGGGTTTGATTGCCCACCTCCCTAGGCAGCAGCCCCTAGCTCAAGGCGTGCCCTGAGCAACTCACCTTGCTGCACTCTCTTGACAAGGATGCATGCGGCCCTGCTCCCTGGGAAACTCCTGGCAGAAGCTACATGTAGTCCTGCCTCCTGAGACCCCCAGGACCAAGAGAAGCATGGAGTTTTTTGGTTTTTTTTTTCCTTTTTGTCTTTTTTCACGCCTGGCAACGGATCGCAACCCTCAGTGTCGCGCCCGCACCGGACCGGGACCAGCAACGGGACCGCAACCCTCGGTGTTGCGCCCACACCTCGCTCAGCCAGTGAGCAGGAAACGGTCTGTATGTGGGATCCGAACCCTCGGCGGGAGCGCCGCTGCGCTCCCAAGTGGCGCACTGTAGCAGTGCGCCACCGGGCCGGCCCTCTCATCTTCATTCTTAAAGGAT
>NW_007727241.1:185081-190147 GCF_000696425.1 Galeopterus variegatus
GGATCCCACATAGGGATGGCCGGTTTGCTCACTGGCTGAGCGTGGTGCTGACAACACCAAGTCAAGGGTTAAGATCCCCTTACCGGTCATCTTTTAAAAAAAAAAAACTCTAACCTACCCTCATCTGATTGTGGGTCAAAAGGGCCCCATTTCAGATGGGGTCCTGCCCCATACCTGGACGGAATGCTGCACAGAGGCCAAGAATCTGGACAAGACCTGCTGGGTTTCCCCACTCAAGTCTGTTAGTATTAGATCAAACCTTTTTTGTCCATGCTTCAAACATGCCTACATACGAAGCTTCCATAAACACCCAAAAGGACAGGGTCCAGAGAATTCCAGATAGCCAAACGTGGAGATTCCCAATAGGGTGGCCAGTCCTGGGAGGACATGGAAGCTCTTCACCTTCTCCCATATTTTGCCTTGTGTACTTTACCTATATCCTTCGTAATTATCCTTTTATAATAAATCTGTAAACATGTTTCCCGAGTTCTGAGAGCTGCTCTAGTAAATTAGCCATACCCAAGGAGGGAGGCTGTGGGAACCCTGATTGATAGGTCAGAAGCACAGGGAATGCAGCCTTAGCCATACCCAAGGAGGGAGGCTGTGGGAACCCCGATTGATAGGTCAGAAGCACAGGGAATGCAGCCTTAGCCATACCCAAGGAGGGAGGCTGTGGGAACCCCGATTGATAGGTCAGAAGCACAGGGAATGCAGCCTGGGGCTTACGATAAGCAGCTCAAATGGGGAAGGGGAGAGTCTTGGGAGACTGAGTCCTCAACCTGAGGGATGTGACACTATCCCTAGGGCAGGGAGTGATGGAATTGAATTAGAGGTCACCCAGATGGTGTCTGCTGCAGAACTGATTGATTTCTTACTTGCTGGTCAGAAGCATGCTCTGAGAGTATATAGTAGGAGAAACTGAACTGTTTTTATCCCACTTAACATCATTAAAAACCTCAAATGCTTATCAGTAACATCTAGTACATTAGAATATTATGGGAGTCAACCCAGAAATCCTTTAGTATTGATGTGTGGTACAATCTAGTATTTTGCACCAACTGTGATGATCCATTCAGTGGTAGAACATTACCTTCCACTTTCCCAAATCTTTTTATACCATCCTGTTTTCAATGAGACCAAACAATATTTATTTGCTTTAAAATATTTTATTGGAATCATTTTGATAAAACCAGATACCTGTATAAGACAAAGCAAACGTGAAAGCTGTCTACTTGGTATGTAAGTGCCCCCAAATTTCTAGGCAATTTTTCCCTAATAAGTTGATAGCTGCTCAACACATTGAGTTCACAATACAATAAGTAACACAATACAATACAGTAAGCTGACAGCTATTTATTATAGGAATGGGCCCGGCCCCGTGGCGCACTCGGAAGAGTGCAGCGCTGAGAGCGCAGTGACGCTCCTGCCACGGGTTCGGATCCTATATAGGAATGGCCGGTGCGCTCACTGGCTGAGCGCAGTGCAGGCGACACCACACCAAGGGTTGTGATCCCCTTACCAGTCACGAAAGACAAAAATTATAGGAAAGTTCCTAGGATCTGCCCAACATCAGATAGAGGACCTCCTTCGTGTCAGCAAAATCCTGAAATTTCAGAAAAGGAACATGCATCAGAACCATGTAAAAAAAAAAAAAAAAAACCATGTAGGCAACTGCCAGTAAAAACAGAAAGCTGGAGCTGGCCAGTTAGCTCAGTTGGTTAAGAGTGCTGCCGTGTAACACTAAGGTCAAGGATCTCCTTACTGGCCAGCTGCGAACAAAACCCCATAAAGCCGGGTGGGCAGGGGAGGTGCCAGACAGGA
Source organism: Galeopterus variegatus (assembly GCF_000696425.1). Classification (NCBI taxonomy): domain Eukaryota; kingdom Metazoa; phylum Chordata; class Mammalia; order Dermoptera; family Cynocephalidae; genus Galeopterus; species Galeopterus variegatus. The sequence continues at coordinate 186,903 of NW_007727241.1, forward strand.
TGAAAGGGAAGCATAAGAGTGGATCAGGTGGTTTCAAAGCTCATCAGAGAAAAGTTCAGAGACTCTAGTCCAACCAGGTCATCATTACCACTCTGGGGATGGGAGCCAAGATGGGGGACACTAACCATAGCAACCAGGGAGAAAGGGCTTGCTCTCCACTTGTCACAGCCTTAAGATGAAGTAGCAGGAATTTATATAACCTTAGGCTTTCAGTCATCAGGTTAGTACAGAATCTCTGTGAAGGGGTGCTGCCCCTGGCTGGGCTTCCAGAGCTCTCATGCTACAAAGATGAAAACAAGACAATTGATGAGAAGAACAAGCAGAGAATATGACCCTCCCTTTGGCCCTTCCCAGAGACCCAAGTATCCAGTTCCCTAAATGGGTCAGAACTTATTTTTGACATCAGGACCAGCGTCAGAGACTCTAGTCTGTGAAATCATCATTTCCAATTTAGGGAGACCTGGATTAAGGGAAGCCATTCCAGGGAAGGGATCCAGTACCTTCAGAGACAACAGCCCCAGTAAACAAGGATTTAACAAATAAAGAATCCAAGGATGGGAAGTTTGAGAGAGGCAAAGAGTAGGAAATAAATTCAGAACTGCAGAGAATAGCTCCACTGGGAAATCCTACATGCGTTAGAGTTTACAATAGAAATATGGGTGGAGACAGGTTGTCCAGGCTTAGCTAAAAATATGAGATTACAAAAAATTAAAAAGTGAGTAATAGTCACAAGAGAAATGTAAACCAAAGAAAATTACCAGGTGAAATACTTGCATTGGTGCACGTACCCATCAGAAAATAAGCAGACACCATAATGTGCCATAAAAGAGGTTGGGAACAAAATGTTCTGTGGGAGGCACTCACAGGACTATCACACTTAACACTCACCTTTATTCAAAGATAACACGCCAATGGACGCCTTAAAACCCCTAATTGGAAAAAGAAACACAGAAACAAAAGATTAATAAGGGTTCTGGCCACCAACTTCCCCAGGCCCTGGTACTAGGGATACCGGCCCGGCGGGAGGGAGAAGGCGGGAGGCGGTCAGCGCGCTGCGGTGATGGCGTCAGCGAGACACTCAGAGTCACCTGGGGTCATCATTACCCCCGTCCTCCCCCAGGGTGACCGCCACAGCATCTCTCACACCCACTCACCACAGTGAGACTGCGGACCCGCCGGGGAGGATCAAAGACCTGAGAAAAAAATCAGTGAGTTAGCAGAGCCGGGGCGACTCCAGCCGCGCTCTCCCTACGCAGGCTGGGTCAGTTCCAAGCAGTGGCGTCACGGAGACATCAGAAACTCTAGTCTGTAGCGGAAGTTCATCCCGCCCAGCCCTGGACTGCAGCACTCTCCCCCAGCAGGGCCCCGAGGTACCTGCACGCGGGCTGTTGTGGAAAGATGGCGCGGAGCAGCAACCGAGGCCCCCACACCAGGAGCCGACGAGCCCATCGCACAAAGAGAACTACAAAACCTGGACCAGGGTTATTTATGGCGGCGCCGGGCTGGGGCCCTGACGGCCATGGCTGTCTGCTTCCATGCCTGATCCGACGCGCAGCATTTCCCCCACTGTACGTCCAAATAGGAATAAAACAAAGTGAAACAAAGGCCGTGGAAGTATGTTGCACACTCTCCTGAGCAAATATGCGGAGGTGTTTTGTGAATTTTGAAGAACAAAAAAGAGGTGACCCCGCTGGCCAGGCGGGAGGAAGTCCCCTGCGCCCGCGGGACCCGCGCGGGCTGGGCGCTCCGCCTTCAGCCTTCTCCCACGGCCCCGCCCCCCTGCAGCCGTTGGTGGCCTCGGGGCTTCCCCTGCGTCCTCACCCCGGGGGACTCATCCCGCTGCGTCCAGCCAGCGAAGTCTGAATTCGCTCCCCCGCTCGAGCCCGCAGACCTGTCAGGCACATTAAGCTTCATGCCTTTTTTTTTTTTTTTTGACCTGTCAGGCACATTAAGCTTCATGCCTTTTTTTTTTTTTTTTAATTAAAGAAAACAGCTTAATGAGGTATAATTGACATAGAATAAACGCATATTTAAGAAACAATTTGATAACGGTTTTTATTTTTACCATCTTAGTCTTTTTGAAGTGATGACGGAAACAAAGCAGGTTTCTAAAATAAACCTCGCCTTGGATTGAGTATCACGATCTCGGTGTCGACATCTTGTTTCATACGTGAGAATAGTATGTGATTCAGTAACTAACGTATAACTAATGTTTAACAAAGAAAGGTCAAAAAGCATGGAAAACGTGCTAGAAAATGCACATGGAAATTTTTAGCTTTATGATGTAACGTGCAATCAATGATTATAACTCCTGGATTTTTACCCACCAATGCACAACTCCATAATGAGACATCCCCCTCGCTATGTAAACTTTTCTGTAAAATCCTTTCGGCTTGTGATGAACTTCAGAACACTTTTCACCCCTGTTGGTCTATGTTTCCGGGGTCGATCCTCCTAGTAAACTCTAAAACTCTTTTGCCTCAACAGCCTCTATTTCGGTTCACAAAAGCGTACAGTTCCGTAAAGTATTCATTTGTGCAACGAATCTCCAGAACTTTTTAATCTTGCAGATCTGAAACGCTACTCCCACTGAACAACTACTCCCCATTTTCTCCTGCTAAATGTCTTTTTTTGGGGGAAAGGGGCCCCTGGCCGGTTCGGGCATCCTTCGTGTCCTTTTTATGAACAGTGTGTGGCCTGGGAGTTGGCCAAAAGTGAGTGGAAGGGTTCAGTGCCCTCTGAAAAGCAACTTATGTCACAGAGGGATTGGAAGCAAACCTATTTCGGGTGGGGTGGCAACAACCAGGCACCATTCTCTCTTCCTGAGTTTTCCCTCCCTCGGAAATTTTCCTTAGTCATTTGTTCTTGGCCTTTAATCCACCAACCCTATATCATTCCAAATCCAGCCTTCCTGAGCCCTCCCTATCCCCCTCCTTTATAAATGCAGATAATGTTTGGAGACACGTATTGGCATTTTTTCCTACATCTTTTGTGAGAAAACTATACAAGATAAGTCTCCTTTTCTCTCTCTCTTTTTAAAAAATCATGTCAGTCCTCATACCGGCCAGTTGCCGAAAAAACAAAAAAATTTTAAAATAAATCATGGTGGGCTGGCAAGTTAGCTCACTTTGGCAAGCCTGGTGCTGGTAACACCAAGGTTAAGGGGTCAGATCCCTATATGTCAGCCCGCCAACAAAAAAAATTGACCATGTCATGTTAAAATCATGTCATTTGAGGGCCGGCCT
>NW_007727241.1:190790-193639 GCF_000696425.1 Galeopterus variegatus
ACACCAAGTCAAGGGTTAAGATCCCCTTACCAGTCATCTTTTAAAAAAAAAAAAAAAAAATCATGTCATTTGAGTCATATCTTTTTTTTTTTCTCTTTTTTAAGTCACATAATTTAAGCACAGTGAGCATAAGAATAAAATGTGGAAGGAGGTCATCGTGCATACAGGGAATATATCCTGTTTGTTACTTTCTTCCTGCACAATTACCATTCCATGTTCCCTCCCTTACCTCAAGCTTTCAGCATTCCATCAAAAAATCTCTTCCAAACACCAAGGTAAAGGGTTCAGATCCCCATATCAGCCAGCTGCCACCCCCCTCCCCACAAAAAAAATCTCTTCCAAGAATCCTATAGTATCCACATGTTTATGTGATAACATTTCTCAGCTCCTTGGGGATGGGGCTGATGTTGCAAAGTGACAGCTTTAAGTTTTGAGATGTGCGTGTGTACATATTGCTTCCTAATGAACCACTTCCCTAATGAGGGAGTCATAAACTTATTGGCCCAGTTTCAGGAATTATTTCTTGACCCACTAAACTGTTGCTGGAGATTTCTTTAACCTCTGTCATTGCTTCTGCTGCTGCTAATGAACCAATCCTCTAAGGCCTTTCAAGCCTCCGGGTTCCAGCTCACAGCCAAAAACCTCTTATCACTAGCTGCTGCTCTGGAAACACTGACACCTTCCTGTCCTCCCTCTCCCACGCCCTTATCCTCCTTAAAAACAGGGTTAAAATCTGGTTTGGTGGTTTACTCAACTATGGCTGCACATTAAAAACACCTGGGCAGCTTTAAATAGACAACTGCCTTGGCCCACTCAGATTCTGTTTTTGTTTTTGGTGGCTGGCCAGTATAGGGATCCAAACCCTTGATCTTGGTGATACAAGCCTACTCACTAGGCCCACTCAGATTCTGAATTGGCCTGGGAGATGGCTGGCACCTGTATTTTAACTTCCCCAAGTGAGTTTATTATACTGTAAGGGTGGAAAACTATGACTCTAATGGCTCAAAAGCTTAAGGATTTGTTCCCAAAGGAGAAAAAAAGCCCCAATTCCTGCTGCTGCAGCAGTTATACCACACATTCATTATATGCTGTGATTAGGAGCTCCAGTGCTCCTAATCAAGGTTAGCGCGTGGTACTTACACGCAGTACTTACATATATTCTGTGGTCAGAGGCTACAGTATTATGGTTCACCTATTATGAGTAAGACAGGCCTTTGAGAATTGGCCCAGAAACCAAAGAACTCTTACTATATTCCTTTTCCTTTACAAACTTTCAAGAAAGGCTTCCTGTACTTTTGATTTCCTAGAGTAAGGATTTGGTAAAAGGCATAACATGGAACTTTAAACAGTTTGATTTTGTTTTGTTTTTTGGTGGAACTTTAATCAGTTTGATTTTGAAGTAGGTATTTCTAGGCTTGGCTTCTGGGAGAAAGGAGGTTGGGATTCTCTCATGCTAGAGAAAGTGTGAAGGAACCTAACTGCTTGTGCAGGAAGAATCCCCTAGGCTAGGGCTTGTGTGGAAGGAAAGCCCATGACCTTGATCTTCTCAGCTCTATGCTATGCAGTCTTTCTTCTCTTTCCTCATGATTAAATTTGCTATTGCTTTACATTGCTATCGTTTTTAGATTATCCATAGAATGGACAAAGAGGCTATTGATTGTTAAGCCCAGAGTAAAACCATCACTCAGAACCAGACAGGAACAACCAAATACCAAGTGTTCAGGCAGTAGGGAAAAAACTTTGGGCCCAAAACCATCACTTGATGCTCTCTAATCTTGGCTGCATATAGCTGAAGTGACCACCTCGACATGCTAAACTGAAAAAATCTTTAGAATACCTCATGTAGAGGGTGGTAGGATGAAGATTACCAAGATGACACAAAGAACCTGGTACGGTGCCTGGCCCATTCCTTCTTCACTGCTATGGCCCCCAAACTCTCAACATCTTATTTCTCCAGACTCTCAACTTGGGATCACTGCAGCTAGGATGATGATGGCTAAAGATCTTGCTTGTCGACTTAACATTTCTGCTCAAAAATGATCTTGAAACTTTTTCAGTGAAGTTATTGAAATAAAATGATTTTTTTAAAGGCAACCAAAGCTAAGAGAGACTAAATCATTTGTATTTGTTCACCAAGTTGAGATTTACAGAACCAAAATGTGAACCCATATCTCATTGTTGCTAATTTGTCCACCCCCAAAATTTATACCATACAGGCCTGGAAGACTCACAGGGCGCTGGTGAAAAAACAAAGCTCAAGGACTTGGCTCACAATAAGTGCACGAGAGAAAAAAAGGAACCACGATCCCCTCACAGCACTGCCTCTCCCATTCCTGCCCGGTTAACCCACACCAACTTTCCTCCCCAAATCCCTTTTGCAGGTACCATGCTTACTTTTCCCTGAAACAAACCCCACTCCAATGAAAATGGGCACCTGCAGTTTTTCGCTTCTTACTAACACGTCATTTACCACCCCGGATTAAGTCCTAACAAAAATATCCATAGCCACTATTAATGTGTGCACCTCTCCTCAGAAATACCGCCCCTTTCACCGACTAGGGATCTGTGGAATTCAGACATACCAAATAGAGCCCATTACATTCCTCCCCAAATACAAGCAGCCACACTCATTTTTAACTTTTTATTTTTCATCTTCAAGTGAACAAATTATAAAAACAAACATTCCGACTTTGTCATGTTATGTGGCAAAGCAAATATCGTACAGAGGGTGGCAGTGTTGACTCGTTTAAGACACACACAAAACTCTCTTTCATAGTATCAACTTACTTGAAAAATAAAGAATTCCAATGAACATATTCGGTAAATAGAATAAAAATAAAGACAAACTA
>NW_007727241.1:195165-198718 GCF_000696425.1 Galeopterus variegatus
CTCTGCTGTCTCGGCTCCGCCCCGAGATTCAAACCTGGAAACCGCCGACGGGATCCGCCTCAGGAAGCTCGGTCCACTCTGAAAAGAAGAGAAAGGCGCCGGTGCCGCACAGGTTGGTCTCGGAAGCTGTGGGGCTGCAGAGGCCGCTTTCACGGAAAGCGCAGGGGAGTCCGTTCACCCACCGCTTCTCAGGCTCGCTGTTGCCCCGCGGCGCGCGCAGCTCTGCCTTTATAGTCCGTCCCCGAGCCCCTCCTTTTCCCTCCTCAGCCAATCGCCGAGCTCGGCGAGGCTGCCAGGTCCGGAATATTCCAGTGGTTTCGCCTCCTGTCCTGCCCCCAAGCTTCCTGGGACCAATCAGCGTCCAGGGTGCCGCCCCTCCCCAGAACTCTCCAGACGCTTCTGGGATTCACTAGAGGGGACAAGATCCCTGGGAGGCAGGGGGAGAGGCGGTGGGACTGGGGGTTGTGGGCCCCGCCTCCATGGCGATGCTGATGGCCAGCCCCTGTGAGAAAGTGACAGGAAGGGTCACCGCTAGGCTCGTAACTGTAGGGCGGTTCGAGATTTATTGGAGTCAAAATAGTATGGTGATCTAAGATAGGATTAAAGGCTACATGACTGCAGGAACGGCCAAAACGTTGAAAGTGCCCGAGTTTCTGGAGGCAGGCGGGGCATCGGTGGGCCAAGGGGACTCTGGGTCTTGGCTGTGAGGGACGGAGCCGCTTTACTGCCTGGGCTGCCTGAGGAATGCTGTGGCTCTCCGCGGAGTTTTCCCATCTTAGATTTAAAATCCGAACGAGAAGGAAAGAAATAATGCAATACAGTTTTTTACATCATCTTTAACCTACACGGGAGGAATATTTGGGGATGGGGGGTGGGCTTTGAGTTTTCAAAAGAAAAACAATCGTGTAAACAGGCGGTTGTTATGAGGACCCCATCCACAGGGGAAGGAATGTGCTGGAGGCGGGAGGCGCGAGGCGCGAGGCGGGGGGTAGGGGGGGGGGCAGGGCGGTGTCCGCCGCTTCCCTGTCCCCGCCCTCAGCCGCTCCCCTTGCTGCAACCCGGGGTTAGTAAGAAAAAAATTTTCCATAGAACGTAGGCTGTCTTCAAGGCCTTTAGGAGCTGTCCCATTTTTCACCCTTCCCATCTTCGGGTCTGGCCACCCCCTTCCTCCTCTCTACCTTCTCCTCAATTCTTGGTTCGGTCACGGATGGTGGATAGGGCCAGGGTTAACGTCAGAGTTCCACATTCAGTCTTGTGCCAATCCCTGCTGCTCCTAGGCTCTTCACGCTTTTAAAAATTTATTTATTTATTGGCGGCCGGCCGGTACAGGGATCGGAACTCTCCAATGCCACCACTTTTAGATTAAATTTAACAGGGTGGTGAGCCTGCGAGGGAGGGGCAGAGGATGTTCAGTCCTCTTTAATAACATCACATACCACAGCTGTTTGAAAGGTGGCCTGTTTTAAGCAAACTGTTGGGGTGACGCTGTAAGGGGTAAGGGGTTGGGAACCAGGCTTTAGTTGTAGTTCCTCTAAAACCTCAGGTTATTTGTCATGTGCTTAAGTTATCCGCTTAGTTTTTATCCTAGATCCCAACTTCCTGCGGGTTCTCTTTCCTCCTTTCCTAAATACAATTACATTTGGTGATTTACTTTGCCTTTTTCTTTCATCTTTTACGGAAGACACTTATTAGGCGCCTGAAATGAAATGTGAGGGGCATTAAAGCAATAATGCAGCCCGCGGCGGGGGGAGGGCGGGGAATGACACTCATTGCTATATCCATTCTTGAACACAAGTAGGAAGCGACAGTTTGGTTTTGTTTTGTGGGGGGCTTGGGGCAGCTGGTTTTGAATGCTTTGCTCAGTTGGCATTATTCACATGTGTGCACGCCACACGTGCGCACAAACACACCTGCCTATCAAAACACTTCCTGGGGGCCGGCCCGTGGCTCACTCGGGAAAGTGCGGTGCTGATAACACCAAGGCCCCGGGTTCGGATCCCATATAGGGATGGCCGGTTCGCTCACTGGGTGAGCGTGGTGCTGACAACACCAAGTCAAGGGTTAAGATCCCCTTACCGGTCATCTTTAAAATAAAAAAAATTTAAAAAATTAAAAAAAAACACTTCCTGGAATATAGGGGCATTTCAGTGGTTGATTCTTTAATTTGCTGATCTAAACTGATGTTGCAAAGAGATTACTTTAACAATTCTGTGTGTGTTTGTGTGTGCAAGTAGGGGATAATTTCTTTTACATTCAGATATGTAGCTCCCTAGTGAATCACCACCTCTCTAAACTAGTCAAACTGGTCAAACTTAAGGAATTTTCCATTTCTCTATGAAGTCTCTGGCTGGGGATTCCCCCGAACAACCAAACTTAGCTGCCTAGATTATCAACGTTTCCAGGGACCCTTAACTTCACCACCTCTGGAAGTTTCCTCACCATCAACTACTACCACTAGCAGTTCTGGATTTACTCCTTCATCCCCTCCAAATCTGCAATTTAGAAAACTTCTCTATTGGCTTGAAGCAAAGGGCATCACTGTCTTCACTGCCTGGCAGGTAGACATGGTGACAAGGCCTCAAATCTTGCTGCTGCTGGGGTGGCAGAAAAAGATCCACTGGAAATTCTGTTTTCCATGAAGCAGTCAGCTACACACTGTGGTGAGAGTCTACAGTACTATAGTTAACCTACCTTTTAGGGAAGGCTCTCTCTGTGGACTGGCCTGGAAACATACACATCTATATTCGTAGTCCATTTCCTGACAAGGAGTGAGTTACCTGAATTTTGATTTTCCATTAAGACTGGATGCTTCCCAAGACTGAAACAAAGTCACAGGTTTAATTACTACATGCGGTGACTGTAAGAACCCCAAGAGATTTTCCAGATCTTTAATTTGATTAATTTTTTTTTTTTTTTAAAGATGACCGGTAAGGGGATCTCAACCCTTGGCTTGGTGTTCTCAGCACCCGCTCAGCCAGTGAGCAAACCGGCCATCTCTATATGGGATCTGAACCCGTGGCCTTGGCGTTATCAGAACCGCACTCTACCGAGTGAGCCACGGGCTGGCCTAATTTGATTAATTTTGGAATTAGATTTTTATTTGGTTCTATGTTGGGAAAGATTGGAGCTCAGATCCCCCAAGCTGGAAGGGCTATCAGGTACTTTTAAGGGAGCAGGAGGGGAGTGAAGAGGGGGTGCAAAGAACCTGACTGCTACAGCAGTAACTGTAGGGGAGGGGAGTCTTCCTCAGCCTGATGCTGCAGGATCTTTTTCCTTCTCTCTCCTTTTTATAGTTTCTCAAATAGTACCACTTTCTCCTCAATTTTATTGGCTTTAAAAGAGGGTACAACTCCGGCCGGCCCCGTGGGGCACTGCTACAGTGCGCCGCTTGGCAGCGCAGCAGCGCTCCCGCCGAGGGTTCGGATCCCACATACAGACCGGCCGCTCACTGGCTGCTACAACTCCGGCCGGCCCGGTGGGGCACTGCTACAGTGCGCCACTTGGGAGCGCAGCAGCGCTCCCGCCGAGGGTTCGGATCCCACATACAGACCGG
>NW_007727241.1:200433-208661 GCF_000696425.1 Galeopterus variegatus
GTTTTTTTTTTTTTTTTTTTTTTTTTTGGTGGCTGGCCGCTATGAGAGCAGTTTGCTTGTTGAGAAGTGTTTCTAAGAATAACGACAGGGCGGTCATCGCCTTCGAGCCCAGCAAACTCCAGAAAGTTCCCGGCATAGCCAGCAATAGGGTAAAGGAGCCTGAGACAAAGGCTGCTTTGGGGGCAGGACGACAGGGGTGGGGAGGAGGGGGAAGGAGGGAGGGAGGAAGGGGGCGGGGGCGCAGGGCCCGTCCGAGCCTCCTTGGGGCCTGAGGCGGGACTGGCCGCGGGGCTGCCTGGCCGGTGCCTCCATTTTCAGATGGTTTTTTCCAGAAAGGAATTAAAGAAGAAGCCTTTAGAGTTTCTCTCCTACTAGCTAATTTATCAGATAAAAACACTGGAAAATTCTGTAACTTTCACGCAGCTAAGCCAGATGAATTGAGTGGCTAGACGCCAGAAGGGAAGGTCCCCGCCACCGGAGGCAAGCGACGGGACAGGTGGCGCTGGAGTCTGCTGGCTTCTCTGCCGCCACCTCACTGCCCGGCTCTAGTCCCTCGTCCCCGTGGGGGCGTTTGGGGATTTGGTAAAAAGGTCGAAGACCCTCGGGAGTGATTCTCGGTGTCTGGGCTCCGCCGCCGCTGCAGGCTGTGGGCCCGCCCGCGCCTCCCCCGTCGTGCCGTCTCCTCCAAGTCTTGAGGCCGACGAGGCCGGCGGGGTGGCGCGGGTTCCCCTCGGCGCCCTGCATCGCTGGCCGCTGGCCCCCTTCAACATCCACTTCAGCAGCCGTGCTGGGAGACGGGAAGTGTCTGGAGGGGTTTTCCCGTGCGGCAGAACTGCTCTGGGTGCTAGAGCGGGATATCCCAAGGGGACGGGTTTGGAGAGGTCGGTTAGAGTAAGGGTTGATGGCAGTCACCGGTTCTTATTCCCACCGTAAGGTTCGCCTCCTCAGAAATGGCCATGTTGGCTCCACGCGTGAAATACCCCCATCTCCCCTTTTAGCCCAAAGCCGTGTTCCTGCCCACTTCTCTCACATTTATTTTTATTTATTTATTTATTTTTGGTGGCTGGCCAATGTGGGGATCCCAAACTTGACCTTGGTGTTATCGGCACCACTGCTCTAACCAAATGAGCTAACAGCCAGCCCTCTCACATTTACAAAATAGTTTTTTGTTATTGTTATTTGGGTTTATTTTTTCACTTTTTTTTTTTTTTTTTGAGGATGACAATCCTAGTTAAAGACCAGGAATAACGGTAAGTATGTATGTTACTAATAAAGCAATATCCTGTACTCCAAAGTCATATAAAGTCAGTCTTATTAGTATGGCCTCCTTGCCGCCTTTTTTGTTTGTTTTGACAGCTGGTAGGTACAGAGATTCGAACCCTGACGCCTCTTTGCCTTCTGAGGGCTGGCATAGAAAGGCAGGAGGTGATTGGAATCAGGGAAAATAATTGAACATTCTTTCCACACCTACAGTTATTTTTCCTAAAGTACCTCCCCTCCCTCAGACTTCCTCTGCTACTCAAAACATCACTTTTTCCCGATGGCACTGCCTTCTCTGGGCTAATCCTCAGCCTGATGTTACTAAGTGGCTATTTCAAAGTACCCTGTGCTAGGGTGTGCAGGCAGGCAATAATTTATATTGATTTCTTTTTCTTTTTCTTTTTCTTTTTATTAAAAGATGACCAGTAAGGGGATCGTTAACCCTTGACTTGGTGTTGTCAGCACCATGCTCTCACAGGTGAGCCACGGGCTGGCCCTTATTATTAACTTCTTGATAAAACATCTACTAATAACCTTGACTGATTTGCCCTAGGAACTCACTTATTTTCTTCATTCAAGGTTATATCTGGAGATTTATCGATTAGACACACTCTCTCTTATGAAAGGTATTTGGTAGGTCCTTCCCAATCTCCACCCTTTTCTAACACTCCCTACCCACAGTAGTGGTAGTGGCTACTGGTTTAAAGAGCCATTGTACTGACTGCAGACAACAGTCACAAATGCTGCTGCGGCTCTAAGCGGACATTCTACAGCCAGTGAATATTCCCATGAAGATTGATTTACTGTGACCAGAGTCCGTAGTGCTACAATTCAACTATCGTGTTAAATGTGCCTCTATAGGCTAGCCTGGAAATGTAAGCATCTCATAGACTTCTTTTCCATTCCCAAACTTGCAAGGCAAGGTCTGCCTGTGTGTGTCATTCCCATAATACTAGATTTTCTTTTTCTTTTTTTTTAAAAGATGACCGGTAAGGGGATCTTAACCCTTGACTTGGTGTTGTCAGCACCACGCTCAACCAGTGAGCCAACCGGCCATCCCTATATGGGATCTGAACCCGCGGCCTTGGTGTTATCAGCACCGCACTCTACCGAGTGAGCCACGGGCCGGCCCAATACTAGATTTTCTTCAACACAAGTATTAAAAAGTTTTGATGGGCTCGGAGGTACACATAATCTCATAAAGTTTTTTTATGTAATGCTGATACAACTGATTTTTTTTTTACTTTTGTTGTTGAAAAATTCACTAACATAAAATTAACCATTTTGAAGTGTGCTGAGGTACACATAATCTCATAAAGTTTTTTTATGTAATGTTGATACAACTGATTTTTTTTTACTTTTGTTGTTGAAAAATTCACTAACATAAAATTAACCATTTTGAAGTGTGCAATTCAGTGGTATTTAGTATCTTACAATGCTGTGCAATCATCACCTCTATCTAGTTCCAAAACATTTTCATCACCCCCAGACAGAGTTGATATTTTTTTTCTTTTGGCAGCTGGCCAGTATAGGGATCCAAACCCCTGACCTTGGTGTTCTCAACACCGTGATCTAACCAATTGAGCTAACCAGCCTACAACTGTTTTTTGAAGGGGCTCTCTATCCAAGTTTTGAGAATTGTGGCAGGCATTTTCCAACAAAGGTGTGGAGGGGATTACTTCTGGTATATTAGCAGCTAGGACGTGAAGCATCTCAAAGGGAAAGAAGCGCATGGGAGGTAATTCTGTATCTAGGTCTTCCTGGTTCAGGGCTGCAGGTTTTCTTCCCCTCTTTTCTAAATTAACAAATACTAAACTTTTTCCCTTCCCTCTCCTCCCCATGTCTCTTCCTTCTCTCCCTGACTCTCTCCTTTCTGTCAAATCCCCTCTGTGACTTATAGGTTTCTTCTGTCTCCGCTGCCAATGGAGAAGCTGGAAGGGGCTGAGGGTAGGCCCCCCACCCAGGGGCGCTGGTGGGTGGGGCGGAGCGCAGCCTAGGCCTGCAGACCATCCCAGCAGCCTCTGTCAGATCTGGGACGACCATTTTTTCTTCCAGCCCTGGAGTCCACTTGGGTTACTCAGAGTTCAGGATGGTACAAACTGGGGGAAGGAGACTACTCCCTCAGTGTGTGTCTGCAGTCAGAGGGGCCTTTGTACAGGTTGGAGACCCTGGGCCTGGACTCTGTGGGGCTCTACCTGAGTTTCTTTGTATCTCTGAGAAATTGACTGTATGGTTATTTCCCCCTGATCTGTCCCTCAGTGATTTGACTTGTGTGAAATTGTGACTGAGTATGTGGGAGGCAGGTGGAGACATCCACAGTATGGCTATGGACATCCAGGTGTCTGTGCTCGCTGCTGTGTGACTGTGTGTACCTGGGTGCATATGTGTCTGAGACACAGATACAGACATGCTCAGCCCATGGGATGTTTCCCTTTAAGTTGTGCTGTACGTGTGTAAGCATGAACATACAATTGTCTGAATCTGTGTTGTGTTTCCACTTTTCTTTATACGTGTGTGTCAGACGATTTGTGGACATACACATACTGATTCCATCTGTCTATCTTTGCTGCTCTATGCAGTGAGTTTGCATGCTTTGTTGGGTATTGAAATGTGTGTTTGTCTTTGTGTCTGTTGTCATGCGCACACATGTATATACGTGTATGAGTTTGGGAGCCAAGCTACCTGGGTTGAATCCTGCCACGATCCTTTTACAACTGTGTGACTTCAGGCAAGTTGCTCATTCTCTCTGAGTTTTCCCTACTGTAAAATGAGGCTATACACAGAAGCCAGCTCAGTTGTGCAGATTAAAGAGATAAAAGTTGTGAAGAGTTTATAGCCAAGCCTGACACCACCACGCTCCTACTGATGTTTCCTATCATTGTCATTTTATGTAGGGTGCATGTGTGTCTGGGGCCGGGATCCTGCCTGTCTGCCCAGGGCCTGCAGCCTTCCACCCTCTGTGCTTAGCTGGGAGGAGGAGAAGGGACGTCTAGGGCACTTACCTGTGTCATCAGGTTCTGGTAGCCTGGGCAGAGGAGTCTGGCAACTCTGCCTTTCTCACATGGGAAATGCTAAATATTTACAGTTGGGGCTTTTGAGCTGAGCATCATAGCTCTCCTCCCAGGTTCTGGGGGCTGGGGAGTGGTTACGAAGCCTCCTCTCTCCTTCTCTCCCACCAGCCTTCCCCTTCTTCAGCTCTGAGGCCCTGCTGGACCCTTGGCTCTTCCTCAGACTTACTGTGCCTGCTGCAAGCCTTGCTGGATTGAGGGTCTAGGTCTTGAGAGGTGACAGGGTGGGAGTGCAGGTGGAGGTTGATTTTGTCTGTCAGGAGACCTCAGCCTCAGCTTAACTGGGGGGCTTCTAGGCCTCCTCCTTACCCCAAGCTGAGATTGTGAAAGGCAGTGGGTGTTACACACTCTGGCTCCAAGGGGTTTGGTCCATCCCTGTTGTGGGAGCCTGGTATCTGCAAGCTGGGGACAAGGAGAAGAACCTGCCCCACCCTTGGGAGCTCCTGCTTGGTGTGCAAGTATGGTAGTGAATATGCCCTTCTCCAGCTCAGAACCCTACACAGCTCCTACTGACTCAGAGTAAAACCTCAGGTCTTCCTTTTAAAAAAAAAAAAAAGATGACTGGTAAGAGGATCTTAACCCTTGGCTTGGTGTTGTCAGCACCATGCTCAGCCAGTGAGCCAACCAGCCATCCCTATATAGGATCCGAACCCGTGGCCTTGGTGTAATCAGCACTGCACTCTCCCGCGTGAGCCATGGGCCAGCCCATCCCAGGTCTTCCTTGAGGTCCACAAGGCCCTGCAGACTTTGCCCCATGTTGAGCTCTTTTACCTGCCCGTAATCCTACCGACTGGGCCAATTGTTGAGCTAGGGCTGGGTCTGTAGCTCACAGACCCCTCAAGCCCATTCACAGACTGGGTCACAAACCCTTCACACACCAGGCTAGGTTCCCAGACCCCTCATATGCAGGTCTATGAGCTAGGTAACTGGCAAACAGGTCCTTGGAAGCCATAGGTTGAGGAGCATGGCTGTGCGGGTGGACACCCATGGCAGGCACCAGCCAAAGTTGCAGCACCATGCATGCACCCTAACTAAACACACACACACACACACACACACACACACACACACACACAATTTGCTTACAAAGAATGTGCAGCACCACCCCCAACCTGCCCCGAGGTGAGGGAGCCTGACCAAACTATTTTCCCAACACCCCATTACCTCCTCCTGCTTCCCCTTGCTCACTCTGTTCCAGTCTCACAGGCCTCCCTGCTGTTCCTTGGGCGTATCAAATGCAGGGTCCAACCTCAGGGCCTTTGCACTTGCTGTTCCCTCCGAATGGAATGCTATTCTCCTTCTCTCTCTTCCTTCGTGTCTTTGCTCAAGTGTCATCTTTTCAGTGAGGACTTTCCCACCCCGCATCCCAGGACTCCCACCTCCTTCCCTGCTTGATTTTTCTCCTAAGCACTATCACGCTCTGTTTTACTTATTTATTGTTTTCCCAACTAGAATGTCAGATCCATAAGGGCAGGGATTTTGTCTGTTTTGGTTAAGGCTGTGTCCCCATTGCCTGGAACAGCCCCTGGCACACAATAGGTACTCAAGGAGTGTTTGTTGAATGTGTGAATGAGGCAAAATGTTGATAATGAAGACCGTAGGACACATGCCTGTGTGGCCACCAGGATGTGTGCATTTGGACATGAAGGAATTCAGTGCAGATGGGTATGACATGTGGACACATTTTCCAAGTGGTGTCAGGTGCACATGTGTGGAGGGTTAGAAATCTTGATTCTCAGGGCCGGCCCGGTGGCGCACTGGATAGTGCGCCGCTTGGGAAGCGCGGCGGCACTCCCGCCCGAGGGTTCGGATCCCACATACAGACCAGTTCCCACTCACTGGCTGAGCGAGGCGCGGGAGCAACGGGTAAATACCATGGTAAGAGGGTGTTTAATTTTGTAAGAAACTGCCACACTGTCTCCCAAAGTGGTTGTATCATTTTGCATTCCTCCTAGCAATGAATGAAAGTTCCTGTTGCTCCAAATCTTTGCCAGAATTTGGTGTTCTCAGTGTTATGGATTTTGGCCATTTTAATAGGTGTGTAATGGTTTCTCATTGTTGTTTTAATTTGCATTTCTCTGATGACATATTATGGGGAGCATGTTTTCATATGCCTGCTTGTTTATTTATTTATTTATTTACATTTTATTTGTAGAGGGTTAAAAATATTGATTCTCGTTTGATTTTAGAATAGGGTTTTTAGGGCCGGCCCGTGGCTCACTCGGGAGAGTGCAGTGCTGATAACACCAAGGCTGCGGGTTCAGATCCTATATAGGGATGCCCGGTTCGCTCACTGGCTGAGCATGGTGCTGACAACACCAAGTCAAGGGTTAAGATCCCCTTACCGGTAATTTAAAAAAAAAAAAAAATGAATAGGGTGTTTAGGTAAATGCATGTATGGGGCAAAAGCCCTCAGGTAGGAGGCGACAGCCTATAGCCAGAGGGCAAAACCCATCTAATCAGCTCTAATCACTGTTTACGTATGGGATTGTATACTTTAATGATTTCAGAGCTAACAGGTGGTTGTCATACCGATTCTGTTAAGAGATTTTAAGAATTGCCGAAGGGAAAGATGTGGAAAAAAAATGTTTGCTAGGGGCAAGTTGTCTGTTGGAGCACTTTAGAAATAATTGTACTTTGATTTTATTTTAAGAATGTAACTTTTGCTTAAGAAGAGGTTATACTTTAGATAATGAGCCAGTTTGACCAACTTAGCTTTTCACTAATTGTACTTTGGCATGTCACATTGTTAATTTTACTGATGTTACTAGTTTCCATTGCTTAAGCTATACTTAGCCATAGGTAACTTTTCTAACACTGCCCATGTCCTTGTGTCTTTTTGTAATGATTGAATCAACGGAATTTTCTTGTGAAACTTCCTTGTCTTTACAATAAAGAAGAAAAGCTAAATTTGAATCAGGGCTGTACCCAGTTTTCTCTGGGGTACAGACCCTTTGGGCTTCTCGGTGCATTCATGGTGCTTTTAGTAATCCTTTTTTCGTCTCCGTTACACAGTGAGAAGTGTAACACACATGGACACAGGCATGCATGTCCACGTCTAAGAGGCTGTGAGTGTGTGAACCCAGTATGCCCAGGAATGAAGGCAATGGGAGTCTGTGTGTGGACCCTGAAGGGCCAGGGTGGGCAGCCACAAGAGCGTACACCCTCAAATGAAGACACTGGTATGCGCTCACCTGTGTGAGACTGCAGAACACTTAGGAGGCATGGCAGACCTTGGGGCATGTGGGTTTGGGAGAAGGGGATGCTAGGTACTGTTTTTGGCACTGGAGAAAGAGCAGTGAACAAAAACCCAGACTCAGCCTCAGGGAGCTGATTATTTTGATGGGAGAATTCAGATCATAAACAATGGCAAATAAGGGCCAGCCCACAGCTCACTCAGGAGAGTGCGGTGCTGATAACACCAAGGTCACAGGTTCAGATCCTATATAGGGATGGCCGGTTCGCTCACTGGCTGAACGTGGTGCTGACAACACCAAGCCAAGGGTTGAGATCCCCTTACCAATCATCTTTTTTTTTTTTTTATAAATAAAATAAAAATAAAGTCCTTCCAGTTCATCTGACCTCAAGATCACAAATCCTAGGATGTCTGGCCACTCCAAAGGCCGCAGGCCCCCAGGCCCTACTGCTTCTTACCCATTGCCTTGGGTTGATGTCCCCCCAAAAGTTAATCCCCCTGTGACTGTTAAGAGGGTGGGAAATCCTATTATGGTAATTGCAAGGTGGGGCCTTGAAGAGATGATTAAATTCTGAGGACCATGCCTAGTGAATGAATTAAAAATGGTGGTCATGGGCATGGTTCTGAGGGCTTTAAAAGCAGAGTGCATGAGGAACTATCTCTCTCTCTGCTCTGCCATTTCTGCCATGTGTGACCACTGGGTC
>NW_007727241.1:209614-212006 GCF_000696425.1 Galeopterus variegatus
CTGCGCGAGCAGCGACAGCTGGCTGTGCCGTAGCCGGGGAGGTTCCCCCCGGCCGAAGGAGAGCCGCCAGCAAATACTAAGTAAACTTTTACTAATCCTATTGTTTATCTGGCGTAATTGTTTACGATTACACAGAGTAAATGCAAAAGAGGTAACTGATTGTAAAACCTAAAGTAGAAAACAACCTAGAACCAGGGATGTATAAACAGCCCTGTGGACTTGAGACAGTTTGGCAAAAATCTCAAGTTCTGAGTTGGAAATCCAGGTTCAACATCTTTGCTGATCCAGCGATTTTTTTTTTTTTTTTTTTTTAACTTTTAAGTAGCTTTAGTTAAGCTAGCCTCTTATGTCTCCCCTTCTGTTCACCTGCGAAAGTCAACAATAAGTTAAGGAAAAGCAGAGTGAGAATAGTAGCAGGGTGAGGAGTAATAAAGTAACACATAAAAGGCTGGAACATTGGGGCACTCAAATATTGAGATCGTTCTGCTGTTGAGGCACCATACTCTCAGGTGACACTTCCCTAAGGCACTCACTAGAATGAAGAATGCAGGTAAACTATTGCTAGGAATGTGGCATTTCTACTTCAGCACACTGTCAGAAGTAATTTTATTTTTGGCAGCTGGCGAGCATGGAAAACGGAACCCTTGACCTTGGTGTTACAAGGCCATGCTCTAACCAAGTGAGCTAACAGGTCAGCCAAGAAATAATTTTAGACTAGGCATCAGGCCAGATGCTTCCATTTTAAAAGATGAGAACTAGGGGCCGGCCCGTGGCTCACTCGGGAGACTGTGGTGCTGATATCACCAAGGCCACGGGTTCAGATCCCATATAGGGATGGCCGGTTAGCTCACTGGGTGAGTGTGCTGCTGACAACACCAAGTCAAGGGTTAAGATGCCCTTACCAGTCATCTTTTTAAAAAATAAAAATAATAAAATAAAATAAAATAAAAGATGAGAATTAGGAATCAGAGTACTTCAGACAATTGCGCACACGTTGGCAAAGCCAGTGCTTGCACCCTCCTCTCCTCACTGCCAATTTAGGACTCTCCTTCCTTTTCATGTTGAATCCAGATTAATTAGGGCTCTGAACATATCAGGTGTACCCACAAGAATGAGCAGCATTTCTATCCCATTTAACCTCTTCTGTTTTGCCCACTTCTCCAGGAAACACACCCCCAAACTCTTGAGGTCTTCCTTATACACAGTTCACCCCTCAGGCATCTTGAGGTCACCCACTCTGCCAGGTGTCTTATTCAAGTTCTTTTGTTTGTTTTCATTTTGGCAGCTGGCTGGTAAGGGGATCTGAACCTTTGACTTTAGTATTATTGTCACCATGCTTTAATAAAGTGAGCTCACTGGCTAGCCCTGCCAGATGTCCTCAAACTTTTTCTGGACCCACAAGCTCAACCAGCTCAGACTAAGCAGGCTTTTTTTTTTCTTTTTAACTTACGCAAGGATATCATTTGCATAATACAAATTAAATAGTATAGCATTACTTCAGACTCCCTGCCTTTACTTGAGGCAAAAACCTATTAAATTTTAATTTTTAGACACTGTAAGAAAGACAACTTATGCAAACCCCTCTGCTCTCAAAATAAAAAAGCAGACATCATTTCATTTATTTTGAACTTTATTTACTTCGAAGTAACCGATTAAAAAATGTCCTGAGTTCAGTATGAATATTACAAAAAAGAAAATAGACAAAAGATGGCAGTAGAATTTCATCCCTACACGTGAAAACTGGAACAAAAAAGCAACTTCAGCACTTCAAGAAAAACAAAAAATATACAGTGCCACTCTGCAAGCATATAAAGTTGAGGAGCATAATGAAGAAATGCAAAGTCTTGAATCATGGGCCATTCTGGGAAAGGCCCCTAGTCCACCTCCTCAATAGTGGGGCCAGACCCAGAACCCCCCTTGGGGGCCTGAGCCCCGAAGCCACCAGCCCCAGGGCCACCCGCACCCTGGTACAGTCCGCTGATGATGGGGTTACACACCTGCTCCAGCTCCTTCCTCTTGTGCTCAAACTCCTCCTTCTCAGCCAGGGTGTTGGCGTCCAGCCAGGAAATCACCTCCTGGCACTTGTCCAGCACCTTCTTCTTGTCCCCCTCGCTGATCTTGCCCTTGAGCCCCTCGTCCTCCACGGCGCTCTTCATGTTGAAGGCGTACGACTCCAGGGCGTTCTTGGCAGACACCCTTTCGCGCTGCACCTCGTCCTCGGCCTTGTACTTCTCCGCCTCCTGCACCATGCGCTCGATCTCCTCCTTGCTCAGGCGGCCCTTGTCGTTGGTGATGGTGATCTTGTTGGCCTTGCCCGTGCTCTTGTCCGTGGCCGTGACGTTCAGGATGCCATTGGCGTCGATGTCGAAGGTCACCTCGATCTGGGGCACGC
>NW_007727241.1:212016-224521 GCF_000696425.1 Galeopterus variegatus
TCAATAGTGGGGCCAGACCCAGAACCCCCCTTGGGGGCCTGAGCCCCGAAGCCACCAGCCCCAGGGCCACCCGCACCCTGGTACAGTCCGCTGATGATGGGGTTACACACCTGCTCCAGCTCCTTCCTCTTGTGCTCAAACTCCTCCTTCTCAGCCAGGGTGTTGGCGTCCAGCCAGGAAATCACCTCCTGGCACTTGTCCAGCACCTTCTTCTTGTCCCCCTCGCTGATCTTGCCCTTGAGCCCCTCGTCCTCCACGGCGCTCTTCATGTTGAAGGCGTACGACTCCAGGGCGTTCTTGGCAGACACCCTTTCGCGCTGCACCTCGTCCTCGGCCTTGTACTTCTCCGCCTCCTGCACCATGCGCTCGATCTCCTCCTTGCTCAGGCGGCCCTTGTCGTTGGTGATGGTGATCTTGTTGGCCTTGCCCGTGCTCTTGTCCGTGGCCGTGACGTTCAGGATGCCATTGGCGTCGATGTCGAAGGTCACCTCGATCTGGGGCACGCCCCTGGGCGCCGGAGGGATGCCGCTCAGCTCGAAGCGCCCCAGCAGGTTGTTGTCCCGCGTCATGGCCCTCTCGCCCTCGTACACCTGGATCAGCACTCCGGGCTGGTTGTCGGAGTACGTGGTGAAGATCTGCGTCTGCTTGGTGGGGATGGTGGAGTTGCGCTTGATCAGGGCAGTCATCACGCCCCCGGCCGTCTCCAGACCCAGCGACAGGGGAGCCACGTCCAGCAGCAGCAGGTCCTGCACGTTCTCAGACTTGTCCCCCATCAGGATGGCTGCCTGCACCGCCGCCCCGTACGCCACCGCCTCGTCGGGGTTGATGCTCTTGTTGAGGTCGCGCCCGTTGAAGAAGTCCTGCAGCAGCTTCTGCACCTTGGGGATGCGGGTGGAGCCCCCCACCAGGACCAGGTCGTGGATCTGGGCCTTGTCAAGCTTGGCATCGCGCAGAGCCTTCTCCACGGGCTCCAGGGTGCCCCGGAACAGGTCTGAGCACAGCTCCTCGAACCGCGCCCTGGTGATGGACGTGTAGAAATCGATGCCCTCAAACAGGGAGTCGATCTCCAGGCTGGCCTGGGTGCTGGACGACAGGGTCCTCTTGGCCCTCTCGCAGGCGGTGCGCAGCCGCCTCACGGCTCGCTTGTTCTGGCTGATGTCCTTCTTGTGTTTCCTCTTGAACTCCTCCACGAAGTGGTTCACCAGCCGGTTGTCAAAGTCCTCCCCGCCCAGGTGCGTGTCCCCGGCCGTCGCCTTCACCTCGAAGATGCCGTCGTCGATCGTCAGGATGGACACGTCGAAAGTGCCCCCGCCCAGGTCGAAGATGAGCACGTTGCGCTCCCCCTTGCCGGTCCTGTCCAGGCCGTAGGCGATGGCGGCGGCCGTGGGCTCGTTGATGATCCGCAGCACGTTCAGCCCCGCGATCACCCCCGCGTCCTTGGTGGCCTGGCGCTGCGAGTCGTTGAAGTAGGCCGGCACGGTGATCACCGCGTTGGTCACCGGGTAGCCCAGGTACGCCTCGGCGATCTCTTTCATCTTGGTCAGCACCATGGACGAGATCTCCTCGGGGTAGAACGCCTTGGTCTCCCCCTTGTAGCTCACCTGCACCTTGGGCTTGTCTCCGTCGTTGATCACCCGGAAAGGCCAGTGCTTCATGTCAGACTGCACCACCGGGTCGCCGAACTTGCGGCCGATCAACCGCTTCGCGTCGAACACGGTGTTCTGCGGGTTCAGCGCCACCTGGTTCTTGGCCGCATCCCCGATGAGCCGCTCGGTGTCCGTGAAGGCCACGTAGCTGGGGGTGGTGCGGTTGCCCTGGTCGTTGGCGATGATCTCCACCTTGCCGTGCTGGAACACCCCCACGCACGAATAGGTGGTGCCCAGGTCGATGCCGATCGCCGTGGTCTTGGCCATGCCGGTGCTCTGCTGTCTCGGCTCCGCCCCGAGATTCAAACCTGGAAACCGCCGACGGGATCCGCCTCAGGAAGCTCGGTCCGCTCTGAAAAGAAGAGAAAGGCGCCGGTGCCGCACAGGCTGGTCTCGGAAGCTGTGGGGCTGCAGAGGCCGCTTTCACGGAAAACGCAGGAGAGTCCGTTCACCCACCGCTTCTCAGGCTCGCTGTTGCCCCGCGGCGCGCGCAGTTCTGCCTTTATAGTCCGTCCCCGAGCCCCTCCTTTTCCCTCCTCAGCCAATCGCCGAGCTCGGCGAGGCTGCCAGGTCCGGAATATTCCAGTGGTTTCGCCTCCTGTCCTGCCCCCAAGCTTCCTGGGACCAATCAGCGTCCAGGGTGCCGCCCCTCCCCAGAACTCTCCAGAGGATTCACTAGAGGGGACAAGATCCCTGGGATGCAGGGGGAGAGGCGGTGGGACTGGGGGTTGTGGGCCCCGCCTCCATGGCGATGCTGATGGCCAGCCCCTGTGAGAAAGTGACAGGAAGGGTCACCGCTAGGCTCGTAATTGTTGGGTAGTGGGTTTGTTATAGTAGAGGTTTTGTGGATTGGCGGGGAGCGGGGCACATGCCATGAGTTGGGGGGGTGCGGGCTTGTGTATTGACGCAGGCGGAAGGGTGGGGGCGTCTGCGTTGACGCTGCCCACCAGCTCAGTCGCGTTACAATGGCGATACTGCTTCTGACCTCACCGGCTAGTTTGGAATCAGGATGACTGGAGCGGAGCAGGCTTAAAGTTGTAGGGCGGGGTAGGGTGGGGGGGTGGGGGGACTCCCGCTGCGCAATTTGGATGTTGAGAGAGAACGCACTCACAGGGGCTCCGTCTGCTGGACGTTTCCAAACTGGAGCGAAGGCGGCGGGAAACTAGGTGAGCCAGAAGAGCTCTGATTGGAATGGGTGGAGAATTGATAAGGCCTGGTTAGGTCCTTGTTTGAGAAATGTGCTGAAAAGTTCCCTGTCTTGGTTTGTTATTGGCTCTAGAAAAGCGGGGGGGGGGCTATGCGTGAGAAGGATAGAGAAACTGCCTGGAGCGCCCCACGTCTTCTGTCAAAGTTATGAAAGCTTGATTGGATTCCTCGCAGCCAAGTTCAGCCTGGGCCGAATTTACTCCCCATGAATTCCTCATAGAGGGTAAAGGAGCCCAGGAAGGCAGCAAAATCCAAGTGTGGAGGTTAATGTCTTTTGAGGGGACCAGAATGTAGAATTATCTTAATTAAGCACAATGAGATGTATCACAGATGTAGGAACAGGACAGCTGAGTCAGGCCCTGTGACAAATTGAAAACAATATACACCCACTTCTCTCCACCTCTTTTGAGTGGCTGAGAATACGTTTGTCTGCTTTGTGCAAAAAGCACTGCCACGAAAGCAGAGAGGTCCCAATATATTTGTATGCCCCTGTTCATAGCATTATTCACAATAGCCAAAATGTGCATCAAGAGATGACTGGATAAACAAAATGTGGTATATACAAAGGTACTTCAACAAGTTCACAGAAAAATCGGCTTAGAAGATAATAGAAGTCTTCCATGAACTTTTTGAAGATCCCTTTTTATATAATGAATAGTATTCAGCCTTAGTAGGGAATGAAATTCTGATACATGCTACAACATGGATGAAACTTGAGGACATTATGCTAAGTGAAATAAGGCAAGTCACAGCAGGACATACTAGATAATTCTGCTTATAAAAGGTACCAAGAGTATTCAAATTCATAGAGACAGCAAGATCGGTGGTTTCCAGGGGCTGGGAGAAGGGGGAATGGGGAATTAATAATGGGTTCAAAGTTTCAGTTTTGCAAGATGAATACAGTTCTGGAGATTGGTTGAACACCACTGTGATTGAGCTTACTACTGAACTCTACACTTAAGAATGGTCAAGATAGTATGTTTTATATGTATTTTACCATTATTAAAAATAAGAAGGCCGGCCCGTGGCTCACTCGGTAGAGTGAGGTGCTGATAACACCAAGGCCACGGGTTCGGATCCTATATAGGGATGGCCGGTTAGCTCACTGGCTGAGCGTGGTGCTGACAACACCAGGCCAAGGGTTGAGATCCCCTTACCGGTCATCCTTAAAAAAAAAAAGAAATAAAATATAAAATAATTCTGCCAAAACTATACCTCGTTCTTTCTCCACAGGCCTCGGAAAACCATGGCAGCTGCTAAGGGAATGGCCATAGGCATCGACCTGGGCACCACCTACTCATGTGTGGGGGTGTTCCAGCACGGCAAGGTGGAGATCATAGCCAACGACCAGGGCAACCGCACCACCCCCAGCTACGTGGCCTTCACAGACACTGAGCGGCTCATTGGGGATGCAGCCAAGAACCAGGTAGCCATGAATCCCCAGAACACTGTCTTTGATGCCAAACGTCTGATTGGCAGGAAATTTAATGATCCTGTAGTGCAAGCAGATATGAAACTTTGGCCTTTTCAAGTGATCAGTGAAGGAGGCAAGCCCAAAGTATTCGTGTCGTACAAAGGAGAGAATAAAGCTTTCTACCCTGAGGAAATCTCTTCGATGGTACTGACTAAGATGAAGGAGACTGCTGAAGCTTTTTTGGGCCACACTGTCACCAATGCTGTGATTACTGTGCCAGCTTATTTCAATGACTCTCAACGCCAGGCCACCAAGGATGCAGGTGTGATTGCAGGACTCAATGTGCTAAGAATAATCAATGAACCCACAGCTGCTGCCATTGCCTATGGTTTAGATAAAGGTGGCCAGGGAGAGCGACATGTTCTGATCTTTGATCTGGGTGGAGGCACATTTGATGTTTCTATCCTGACCATAGATGATGGGATTTTTGAGGTAAAGGCAACGGCCGGGGACACGCACCTGGGCGGGGAGGATTTTGACAATCGGCTGGTGAGCCACTTCGTAGAGGAGTTCAAGAGGAAACACAAGAAGGACATCAGCCAGAACAAGCGAGCCGTGAGGCGGCTGCGCACTGCCTGCGAGAGGGCCAAGAGGACCCTGTCATCCAGCACCCAGGCCAATCTGGAAATTGATTCACTTTATGAAGGCATTGACTTCTACACATCCATCACCAGAGCCCGGTTTGAAGAGTTGTGTGCAGACCTGTTTAGGGGCACCCTGGAGCCTGTGGAAAAAGCTCTTCGGGATGCCAAGATGGATAAGGCTAAAATTCATGACATTGTTTTAGTAGGGGGCTCTACCCGCATCCCTAAGGTACAGAAGCTCCTTCAGGACTACTTCAACGGACGTGATCTCAACAAGAGCATTAACCCTGATGAGGCAGTGGCCTATGGGGCTGCAGTACAGGCAGCCATTTTGATGGGTGACAAGTCTGAAAAGGTACAGGACCTGCTTTTATTGGATGTGGCTCCCCTGTCCCTAGGGTTGGAGACGGCTGGGGGCGTGATGACTGTCCTGATCAAGCGCAATTCCACCATCCCCACCAAGCAGATGCAGATCTTCACCACCTACTCAGATAACCAGCCTGGGGTACTGATCCAGGTGTATGAAGGCGAGAGAGCCATGACGCGGGACAACAACCTGCTGGGACGCTTTGACCTGAGTGGAATCCCTCCTGCACCTAGGGGAGTTCCTCAGATCGAGGTGACCTTTGACATTGATGCCAACGGTATTCTCAATGTCACAGCCATGGACAAGAGCACGGGCAAAGCCAACAAGATCACCATCACCAATGACAAGGGCCGCCTGAGCAAGGAAGAGATTGAGCGCATGGTTCTGGATGCCGAGAAATACAAAGCTGAAGATGAGGTCCAGAGGGAGAAAATCGCTGCAAAAAATGCGTTAGAATCCTATGCTTTCAATATGAAAAGTGCTGTGAGTGATGAAGGTTTGAAGGGCAAGATTAGTGAGTCTGATAAAAAGAAAATACTGGATAACTGCAGTGAGGCCCTTTCATGGCTAGAGGCTAATCAACTGGCTGAGAAAGTTGAGTTTGATCATAAGAGAAAGGAATTGGAACAGGTGTGTAACCCCATCATCACAAAACTCTACCAGGGAGGATGCACTGGGCCAGCCTGTTCAACAGGGTTTACAGCTGGAAGGCCTGCCACAGGCCCCACCATTGAAGAAGTAGATTAATCTTTTCTGGGACTGGAAGGTTCTAGGGTTGCCTTCAGGTGAATTTTGTTTCCCTCATTTTCAAACATCATTATGATTCTTGAGTTGACTGGACCTGAACCTAAGTTACCATCCCTTTGGGATTCTGATGGAGGAATCTCATGCACCATCTTTTCACACTATTAACATCCTGTCTTTGACTCTGGAATGGACTTTTAGGAAAACTAGGCCCCTCTTTGAACCGTTTGATGAATTTGAATGTTCGTTATTTATTTCCAGCCACCCCAACTTTCTTCTTCCTGTGTGAATGGTTATTTCTCTTTCAGTAAATTTTTTCTTAAAGGAAATTACTTCTGGTATCTTTAGGCTGTGAGTGTACTTTGAAAAGTAAGGAAAAGGAGAGTTCATGGAGAGAACACTTGTTCTCTGATTGTGAGCTCATTGTGAATGATTAATCAGGTAAGAACAAAGTATTTTAATTTTTATGAGCTCATTGTTTCAAATAGGAAAATAATTTTTGGTCTTCAGGCACTTCAAGCCCCGATGGAGCTGGTTTAGGAGTTTAGGATTCAGCTGGGGTGGTAAATCCTGCTTGATGTCCTGATGTCACTTAAAAATGGGGTCCAGGAGATTCAGTGTCTGTGCACTCACAAAGTCCTTTATTACATTCTTTACATGCAGAAAATATTTCTACAACAAACTCCTGACAAATGGATACTTTTATGAAAGATGAGAAATATAGCATTTGTCTTAAGTCCATGAAAACATGTTTTACCTATTATGTTATAATATCGCATATTTATAAAAACCTGGGAGACATGAATATAGGAGCATCTGTAACTGTGCTTTTTGTCCCTTTGGGTTTGAGGGGAGCAAGCTTTGGAAGTGAACTATTAAAATGGGGTATATACAGTTCTTTACAGGAGAGTCCTAGGCAAAAGTGTGTAAATGTGGAGCTGAGACTGGGTCTTTAGGAGAAAATGTTTTCATCGGGAACCTTTCATAAAATCAAGGTTTGTGCTCAGGCTCCCTCTGATCTCTGGAACTCTTTGTCTTTACTTATTGAAGTGTAAATATATAGAACAGTGCACATATCTTAATGAATTTCCACCAACTCCCCAACAATCTTCCGTAGGAAGTGTATGTAGGGTGTGAACAAATCACTCCGTGGACAGCACTTTCGTAGGAAACAACAAAAACTTTCGAGTAGGGGTGGCGGGGATTCACGAAGGCCCTGACCGCCCGCGCCTGCGCGGTAGGAGCCGGCCGCCCAGGAGGAAGTCGGCAGGCAGGAAGGCCCGCCCCTTTCGCGGCAGCTTCATCCCCCTCGGTTCCACCACGCCCGCTTTCCCCGAGCCGCGAGGCTGCCGCGCTCTCCCCTTCAGTACTTGGAGCTTCCCGAGGCACTTCCCGCTGCGCCTGCGCGACCCCGCCCTGCCCCACGCCCGGGCTCGCGCTCCGGTTCCCGCCCGGCCTCCGGTCCGCGGCACCTGGCCCTCTCCTTCTCCGGCCCGCAGCTCGCTGCGCCAGCACTATGGTGGGTACCGTGACGTCACAAGGGGGCGCCCTCGGGGAGCGCGGGCGCTTCGGACGGTTGGGGGCGGGGTGGGAGTTCGGCCTTTGCCCCTTCGGGCTGGCATTAGGCCCGAGGTTTTCCCCTCCATCCTTAGTTTTGCGTCTCAAGTTCTGTGAGGAGTCGCCTCGGAGTAAAGGGGCTTTGTTTTCCCGTACGAGGAAAAAAACCTCAATAACTCCTTGAGAGGCACGGCGGGGAAAGCAGGAGACGGAAAAGCTAGACTTCAAGGGGCATTTCTCTCCCAGAGACCAGGCTTTGGTAGGGTGCGGGTGGGATGTTTTCTGCAGTTCACTGGAAGGAGTGGGTAGGGACCCAAGAAGGGTGGTCTGTTGAGAGGGCGGGCCGTGAAGGCCAAGGGGTGCAGGGCAGAGTCTCTGGGGCTTTAAGTGAAGAATTCAGTGAAGTGTGCAGAATCATTTGGACTGTAGCCTTTTCATCCCTGTCAACCGAGAATTCATTGCTATGAAGTTTTGAGAACTGCCAGAGATGGCGGTAGGGATCCCAGTACCAGTTAATTTGGTACGTCCATATTATATAGCTGTAACATAGGAATGAGAGGTACTGATACGGAAAGGTGTTGCAGGATAGCGTATGTGGCATCATTCGCCTTTTGTTAAAATGTAAAGGGTGAACAAAAGACTAATGCAGTACCAGTATTTGATAATACTGACGGGGGACACTCCTCCCTACCATGTCCCTCCCCATGTGATGGTATTCCCGCTCTTGCCCAATAGCTCTTCTACTCCTTTTTCAAGTCCCTTGTGGGCAAGGACGTGGTGGTGGAGCTCAAGAATGACCTGAGGTAAGTACCTATTCTAACAAGTCTGTAGGGGGTGGGTGTGCACAGAGCCCTGGAACCTCTTTAATTAGACAAGTAGTTGAGGTCTAGGTAAGGTGGGAAAGATACGGAAGTCAATGGTTTGTACCTTAAACTTATAGATTAACTCGGGAGTTGTATCATGTATTGGAAAACAGTACAAAGCAAGAGTAAGTACTAGAGAGGTCAGAGGATGGGGAGGCATCAATAACATTTTTTCACAAAACCAAGATAGTTTTTTTATAGTTAAATTATATACTGCTTTGGGGCTGGCCCGTGGCTCACTTGGGAGAGTGCGGTGCTGATAACACCAAGGCCAAGGGTTCAGATCCCTATATAGGGATGGCCGCTTAGCTCACTTGCTGAGAACACCAAGTCAAGGGTTAAGATCCCATTACCAGTCATCTTTAAAAAAAATAATAAATTATATACTGCTTTGGGGCTGGCCCGTGGCTCACTTGGGAGAGTGCGGTGCTGATAACACCAAGGCCAAGGGTTCAGATCCCTATATAGGGATGGCCGCTTAGCTCACTTGCTGAGAACACCAAGTCAAGGGTTAAGATCCCATTACCAGTCATCTTTAAAAAAATAAATAAATTATATACTGCTTTGATCCAACTTCTAGAAACTTGAGAGTCCATTACATAAGTAAAGATATGTGTACAAAGATGTTTATAGCTTTATTAGTTATAGCCAAAAATTGGAAACAACTTTACTATCTATCTACCAACTTAAATCTTCATCCATTATTAACCCATCAAAAGGTAATAGGTTAATTCAGTTGAGGTACTTCATATTATATAGCTGTCACAGGAATGAGATGTACTGATACAGAAAGCTGTTGTAGAATAGTATATGTGGCATAGTCCCCCTTTTGTTGAAGAAAATCTAAAAGACTAATGCAGTCCTTTCTGTCTGAACTGCTTTTACATCCCGTACCCACTTGTATCATGGGCCCCTAATCATCTTTCAGGACTTGGATTATAGCTGTTTCCTTGGAGAGACTTTTCCTGGTACTTCTAGCCAAGTTGACCCCTCTGTCATAGAGTCTATTTTCTTCCTAGTGGCTGCTTTTCAAATTGTGATTTCATAGAAATATGTTTTCTGTTTATGGCCTGTTTTTCCTACGAGGCCAGAACCACATTTAAGCTTACCACTGTGTATTTAATGCCTAGTATAGACCAA
This sequence comes from Galeopterus variegatus, assembly GCF_000696425.1. NCBI lineage: Eukaryota > Metazoa > Chordata > Mammalia > Dermoptera > Cynocephalidae > Galeopterus > Galeopterus variegatus. Next base: position 221,598 of record NW_007727241.1, read on the forward strand.
GTATATAGTAGGTGCTTAAAGAAAAAAAATAACTAACATTTGAAAACCTCCTATTAACTAGGCACTATTCTGAATACTTTACATTTATTAATTCATTTAATTCTCACAACACCCCTACATGATATTTACTTTTTGTTTTCTTGGTGGCTGCCCAGTAAGGGGATCTGAACCCCTGCCCTTGGTGTTATTAGTACCAAGCTCTAACCAAGTGGGCCAACTGGACATCCCTATGATACATACTATTGTTGCAGTTTTACATATGCGGAAACTGAATCTTAGGCTGAGAAACTTGTAAAATTCTATGAAACTAGTAAATGATACAGCAGAACTGAAATTCAAATCTGTCTGGCTTTTTTTTTTTATTTGAAAAACAGGATCATATTCTCTATGCAGTTGTGAAACTTGCAGTATGTTGTGGATATTTTTTTGTGTTAATAAAGTTGATCTTTAGTATTTTTAATGTCTGAAGGGCATTTTTATTAGAGAGGGCAATTTTATTATATATATTAATATAATTTATATTAAATTATATAATTTAACCAAACCTTTGCTATTGGTTACTTACGCTGTTTCCAGTTCTTTGTTTTTACAAAAACTACCCTGTACATTTGATTGCATACATCTTTGTACACATCTGATTATTTCTTTAGCAAAAGTCCTTTAAATAAAATGTCTCCTTGCTTACATCTTTGTACATATCTGATTATTACTTTAGAAAAAAATCCTAAATGAAACGTACATTTACAGTATTGACACCTATTACCTGATCGTCCTTTAGGAAGATTGGATCAATGTATTCCCTCCCAAAATGTCTTCCACATTTCTATGTGAGTCAATTTCTTGGTGGGAGAAACATTGACATGGCAGGGAATGGTGAGGAGAGAACTTGAAGGCCTTTGTTTTTTAGAACAGAGGTTGCCATTTATGGTTCTGGCAATGCAGATGGTATTGATGGTGTTTAGGTTGGGGCCATAGGGCAAGACAAACGTGAAAATCAAAACCAGCCTTAGGCTCTTCTGTGAGATGACTTTCGTGTGTGTGTGTGTGTGTGTGTGTGTGTGTGTGTGTGTGTGTCTGTGTGTGTGTGTGTGTGTGTCTGTGTCTGTGTGTCTGTGTCTCTCTTCCACATGTCAAGCCTAATTGTTGTTTTATAACCCCGGGCCCTACATAAAGCAAAGGACATATCCATTGGGTTGAGAGAAAAGCTCTTTCTCTCATGTTATTGTCAGACCACTTTTATGCCATATGTCTTCTCTTTAAGGAACTGAATGAAATGACACTGCTTACAATTTCTGAAAGTTATTTCACTGCTGCAGATGGTGGGGTGCTGTCAAAGGCTTTACAGCAGCTAGGGATATGAGAACACCACTGAGGAAGTAGTTTTCAGACATTGAATTTCAAAGACGTAAAATTTTTTTTAAATGGGGGTCCAACAGAGAACTTATTTTTGGCAAGATAAAAATAGTTTTAGAACTGCCATTTATTATGACCATTTTATTTTTAAAGTTTTTTTTAATATCAAAAAAATAGGAAGGACAGTTAAGGATCAATTATTCCTAGGAAAAAACTATTGGCAACCTTTAGGACACCATTACTCACTCACACTTTATTATTGTATTAGTCCATTTTGTTGCTTATAACAAAATACACAGAACTGGGTAATTATAAAGAAAATGAAATTTATTGCTTACAGTTTCTGAGGCTAGGAAGTCCAAAGTCCATCTGTTGGTGGCGACAGTGACCCAGGGGTCTCACATTGCAAGATGGTGGAAGCAGAGAGAGAAAGACGGACTCTCCTCTTCTTTTAAAGCCCTCAGAACCATGCCCGACCACCATTTTTAATCCATTCACTACTGCACGGTCCTATAATCCAATCACCTCTTCAAGGCTCCACCTTCAATTAGCATAATAGGATTTCCCACCCTCTTAACAGTCACAGTGGGGTCTAAGTTTCTAATACATAAAACTTGGGAGACAATTCAAGCCTCAGTGAGTTTTCAGGGGGACAAAATTCAATACACTACAATTATCCTGTGTTTCATCTTTTGTTGTGGACTCATGAAACCTTTTGGGTACACATCAGTGTTTGAGAATGATGGTTCTAAGGAATTTAGAATCTGGTGATGACAGGCAGAATATTTAGGATCAATGTGGCCACATGGAAGGCTGGACTGGATTGAGGTGCAAAGTAGTAAGACCTTGGTTTGCAGAAGTCAAACTAGAAAATGAATTACAGAAATGTTTGAAGTCAGCTGATGATGGGGATTCATGGGGCATGGAGGGTAAAGAAGTACAACTCATAGCATTTGAGGTTGTGAGACTTAAAAGTGTTGAAGCCAGGGGCCGGCCCGTGGCTCACTCGGGAGAGTGTGGTGCTGATAACACCAAGGCCACAGGTTCGGATCCCATATAGGGATGGCCGGTTAGCTCACTGGGGGAGCGTCGTGCTGACAACACCAAGTCAAGGGTTAAGATCCCCTTACCGGTCATCTTTAAAAAAAAAAAAAAAAAAAAGTGTTGAAGCCATTGACAGAAATAAAAGAAGTTGGGAGGGAGGTGGCATGGCTTGGAACACTGGTGCTTTGATAGCATTCCTCATTAACATATCAGGAGGCTGGAGGATTGGGGAAGGGAGAAGACATCGCTAATGCCTGCATCATCAAGAGCAGTGCTGGCTACCTTTATGTGTGCAACTCTGGTTCAAAAACAATAAATGTTTGAAAATAGCTGATAGTTCTAGGGGTCAGACAGACCTGGACTACAGTAACTGTTTATTTGTTCTAAACTCTGGCATGTTACACAACCTCTCTGAGCTCCTGGATGGTAATAGCTAGCTTGTAAGATGGTTGTAAAGATTACAAATACTAGGGGCCGGCCCGTGGCTCACTCGGGAGAGTGCGGTGCTGATAACACCAAGGCCACGG
>NW_007727241.1:225225-226752 GCF_000696425.1 Galeopterus variegatus
GGTCTAAAATAAACCACTCTGGCAACTCTGTCTTTCCTTCTCCAGGGCTTAGGATTGTCCCATTTTTGTTCCATCTTTTCTGGCTTCCTTAAGTCCTTGACTTCCCCAAACCATGTTCTCATCCCAGCTCTGAAGTCACCTCTATGTTGACTTTGGTGTGAACTAACTTGGTTCTTTCCTCCCTCTGCTCTTGACAGCATCTGTGGAACCCTCCATTCTGTGGATCAGGTGAGATAAAGCAAGGGCCCCAAATCAGTTCTTGGGGAAGGAGAGGGGAAAGCTTAGAGGTTGGGTACTTGTGTCTTGCCTGTAGTGTTAGTGATGGTGTTCATCTTCCTTTCTTAGTATCTCAACATCAAACTAACTGACATCAGTGTCACAGACCCTGAGAAATATCCTCACATGGTGAGTTTGGGATGGGGGAGAAAAGAAAACACCTCCAAAACAGGAGGCCCCTGGGTGGTTAGAGGACATTTTGTTTTGTTTACCAGCTGTCCAGTATGGGAATCTGAACCCCTGACCTTGGTGTTATCACTACCACGTTCTCTCAAGTGAGCTAACCAGCCAGCCCAGAGAGCATTTTTAAGGGTGTTTTCACATTTGTCTATCTTTGTCTAGTTATCAGTGAAGAACTGCTTCATCCGGGGTTCAGTGGTCCGCTATGTGCAGTTGCCAGCAGATGAGGTTGACACACAGTTGCTACAGGATGCGGCAAGGAAAGAAGCCCTGCAGCAGAAACAGTGATGGCAGCTCTCCTCTTCCCCTCCCTCTTCCGTTGGTGACCCATAACCTCATTCCCAGCTCGGGACTCCTCCCCCCAATACTCGAGGTGGTTTTTTAAAATAGTGATGGCTCTTTTTTTCCCCCCAAAGGATGAGTGGATGAGAGGAATAATAGTGGGGAGCCGCTACCCTCTGTTGAGAAGAGGAGGATGAGTAGGCTGGGGAACTGAAAAGCTTTCCCGTCCCCAGCGCTTGCTTTTCTCACTCCTTTCTGGAGATATGGTGGGAGAGTTCCTAGGTCGTTCCAGGGCAGCATGGGATTCATTTTGGGGATGGAAGGAATCTGTCCCGCATCGGGAATAAAATTTATGATGCAAATTTGAGTTCTGGTTCTGTGCTCTGTGTTTTGGGCAGGGGGCTGGAGGGTGGAAAAGGATATTGAATTCATTCAAGCCCTGTTGCTCTCCATTCTCCCAGCAAAGAATCCAACCCAACTTGCCAGCATTATCTGCCCCTACTCTCCTTGGTATAAAGCATATAAAACCACAACTGGACTACACCATGTTTCCTAAACATAACACCTACAATGTTCTCCCTCTGGCCTTTTGCTTATACTGTACCTACAAGTGGAGTGCTTGCTGCCCTTCCATCTCCTTGTCCTTCCATTAATGTGACAATGTTATGAGACACCAAAATGCACTTAGTGTTACTGGATTTCTTCCTCAACCCAGCCAAACCAGTACGCTTTTTCTTAATATCTATAGAAGATAAAAACAAACAAGCGACGTAATTTATATTGTGGAGA
>NW_007727241.1:227412-232377 GCF_000696425.1 Galeopterus variegatus
GATCGTGGGGAGCCCCCAGCCCCCCTCGTTCCCAGGTGCTGCTCGCTGTTACTGCGACTCTGAGAGCCGGGCCCTTGGCTCCTGGGGCCTAGCCAGACCCCCGGTTCTGGGGGTCTCAGGCGCCTGCGGCAGAACCCCGCCCCCCTTGAGCGTCCCCTCTGTACTCAGATATAGGACCCTCCTGGGTCCCTCAGTCTTCCCCTGTCTCTCTCCTCCCTTTCTCAGGCTTTTCCACCTCGTTCGGACTCCATAACCATGTCCATCCTCTACGTCTCCCCTCACCCAGATGCCTTCCCCAGCCTCCGAGCCCTCATAGCCGCTCGCTATGGGGAGGCTGGGGAGGGTCCCGGATGGGGAGGAGCCCACCCCCGCGTCTGTCTCCAGCCGCCCCCGACCAGCAGGACTTCTTTTCCCCCACCCCGCCTGCCGGCCCTGGAGCAGGGGCCCGGTGGGCTCTGGGTGTGGGGGGCCACGGCTGTAGCCCAGCTGCTGTGGCCAGCAGGCCTGGGGGGCCCTGGGGGCAGCCGGGCAGCTGTCCTTGTCCAACAGTGGGTCAATTACGCCGACACGGAGCTAATACCAGCTGCCTGTGGGGCAACGCTGCCAGCCCTGGGACTGCGAATCTCTGCCCAGGACCCCCAGGTGAGGGGGGAGGAGAAAAGATTGGGAGGGGGGAAAGTAAGAGCGAGGAGAGGCAAGGATTAGAATGGATAATGAGACAGGAAGATGGCTCGTCAGATGTATAAGAAGATTGATCATATGGCAGATTGCCACCTGGTATGGTAACCTTGGGCAGGTTCTTAAATAGTCTGAGTCTTCATTTTCTTTTATCTGTGAAAACGCTAGTTAATGCAATGCCTACCTCACGGAGTTAATGAGATTAAAAAATGTCAGATTGCCACCTGGTATGGTAACCTTGGGCAGGTTCTTAAATAGTCTGAGTCTTCATTTTCTTGTATCTGTGAAAACGCTAGTTAATGCAATGCCTACCTCACGGAGTTAATGAGATTAAAAAATGGGTGCAGAGCACATAGTCTAGTGTCAGGCCTTTTAAAGTCTCTGAGTAAAAGGTGATGAGTCTGAAACTGAAGAGAATAGAGGTTACTTTGAATTGTAGGAAAAGACTGGGTGAGGGAGAGATGACAGTTGCTGGGAGGAGATAAAGGAGAAATGAAATGAGGAGGGAGAGGAGTTAAGGAGAGCAGAGAGAACCTCACCGGGCTGTAACTGTAAATCCTTCCAGAGCAGGGCTGTGCCTCAGTGTACTTAAAACTCCACCTCCTTGCAGGGTATGGAGCACGTTGTGGGTACTTCATATTTCTTGAATGAATGAATGGATGGATGAATATGTGACATCAGCCCTTTCTCCCTCATATCCTGATCACCCTATCTAAAAGAGTCCTTCTCCCTGGAATTCCCTGTTCACCTCATCCCGCTTTTTTTTCCATAGGAGTTAAGAAAAATAGGGTAATATATTAAATCTTTGCTCATTTATTATCCCCCCAACTAAATGTAAACTCTACCAGGTCAAGGCTCTGTCTGTTGGTGGTGTTGCCTCGTTCCTTAGAGAGGTGCTTAGTAAAAATTTGTAGATGCCCTGGACCTGGCAATTACTGTGTTGCCTCATATAATCTTTACTCTAACTTCTGTGCTTAATATATTGCATCTGACACGTAGTAAGTGTTCAGTAGGGATTAGTTGGATGAATCAGAGTAGTACTTTTATTATGACCATTTGAATAAGAAACTGGCCTCAGAGGTGGTGATTTGTGTGAGTGGGAGTGGAGCGAAGCCAAATGGATTGAGTTGGGGTCGGAGATGGGGTGGGGAATGAGGTGGCCTAAGCCTTGTCTCGCATCTTTTCCCCTTCCTGCCAGGCTGCACTCGGGGCACTGGGCCAGGCCCTGAGCCCCTTGGAGGAGTGGCTTCGGCTGCACACCTACCTGGCCGGGGAGGCCCCCACTCTGGCTGACCTGGCAGCTGTCACAGCCTTGCTGCTGCCTTTCCGATACGTGAGTCACTGGGTCCTGGGGAAGAACAAGGGTGCTCCCCTCAGACCTCACTGTAGGGTTACTAGGGATAGTCATTTCTTTTCTGTCTCAGGTCCTGGACTCCTCTGCCCGCCAGATCTGGGGTAATGTGACTCGTTGGTTCATCACGTGTGTCCGGCAGCCAGAGTTCCGAGCTGTGCTGGGAGAAGTGGTTCTGTACTCAGGGGCCAGGCCTCTCTCTCAGCAGCCAGGTAAGGAAGGGTGGGGGGTGGGAGGTATGGGCTCCTCTGGGGCTTTCCATGAAACTCACTTTCTTTTTTCTCTCAGGAATGGCATAATTACTGGGGCTAGGGTCTGCAAGAGGGTAAAATTGGAGGGCAGCTTGGGCTAGCCATTGGGTAGCCAAAATAGCCCATCTGAAACAGTAGCACTGTTCACAGAGTCCTCAGCAGGCTGAGTCTGAATTTCTTTGCCTCCATGCAGGCCCTGAGGTCGCTGCACCCCCAAAAACAGCTGCTCAGCTCAAGAAAGAGGCAAAGAAACGGGAGAAGCTAGAGAAATTCCAACAGAAGCAGAAGACCCAACAGCACCAGCCATCTCCAGGGGTGGTGAGAGGCTGAGGGTGGAGCTGGAAGGAAGGTTGGTGCCATAGTGGGGTAGCTGATGCTGGACCAATACCTTCTTCCTCCAAATAGAAGAAACCAAAACCAGAGAAGAGGGAGAAACAGGATCCTAGGGTCATTACCTATGACCTCCCAACCCCACCTGGGGAAAAGAAAGGTACTAGGAGGGGAAAGGGACCCCACCCTTCAACTGCTCCTTCCCAGTTTTTACTCGTTCTTGCTCTGTCCTTGCTCCTATCCCTTTGCCTCGTGCAGGCTCCCCACCCCATGCCTGTCCTGTGATGTGAGCAAAAAAGGCGCTGGTCCTTCTCTGCTAGCCTGTCACCTTCCCAGGTGCTCCCAACTTCAGCACTGAGTCCTCCCTTCCTCTCCCTCAGATGTCAGTGGCACCATGCCCGACTCCTACAGCCCTCAGTATGTGGAGGCCGCCTGGTACCCTTGGTGGGAGCAGCAGGGCTTTTTTAAGCCAGAGTATGGGGTGAGTGGGCACTGCCACCCAGGCCTGGAGGGGATGAGGGTGGGGAAGGGCAGGGCTGAAGGACACGTTGTCTGGGAGGCGGCCAAAAGAGGTGACATGAGGCCTTAATATGTGCCATCCTTCTCCACTATCAGCGTCCTGGCGTGTCAGCACCAAATCCCCGAGGCATCTTCATGATGTGTATCCCACCCCCCAACGTGACAGGCTCCCTACACTTGGGCCACGCCCTCACCAATGCCATCCAGGACTCCCTGACTCGATGGTGAGCTGTCTGCACCTCCTGCTGGTTCCCTCTGCCCTCTCTGGCTCTCTTCTCTTTCCTGACTGCGCCCTCCCGGCCTCTCTTCTGTGTTGGCCCTCAGTTCCGCCTCACAGTGGCCCTACACTTCTCTCTCTAGGTCATTCCCATCTGATCACTAGCATTCTTGCCTCCTCAGGTGGTCGCATCCAGCACACCCACTCACAGACTCTCCTCTTCTCTCCCTTCTCTGTTTTTTTTTTTTGGCAGCTGACCAGTATAGGATCATTTTGAATTTAACAAGAAATATGTGAATATATTCTTATTGTAAGAAATTTAAGTTTGAAGTCTCCTTGATCACCCGCCTCCAGACCCACTTCCTCCCAAGATTTTATCTTTTTTTTTTTTTTTTTTTGGTGGCTGACCAGTACAGGGATCTGAACCCATGACCTTGGTGTTATCACCACTATGTTCAACCAGCTGAGCCACAGCCATTATTATTTTGATGCGTATCTTCCCAGATCTTTCCTTATGTATACATGTACCCATAGAAATTTATAGTTTTTCTTTTGGGTGAGTTTTTCTTTTCTATTTTTTTAACATAAAGTTCTCACCACTAAACATGTTATTCTACAACATTCTTCTTACACTTAACAGTTTCTCTTGGAGATCTTTGTTGTCCTTATACACAGACTGACTTCATTCTTTTTAATTGCTCCATAGTATTATAAAGTGAGGATATCTCATAGTGGAGTCCCTTTTTTATTAATGATTGTTCCTCATTTTTCTCTGTTGAAAACCTTGCTGGAATATACACCCCTGTCCATGCTTGCTCAAGCACGTGTGGAAGGATTTCTCTGGTGTACCTACCAAGAAGCAAAACTGCTAGATTGGCAGGGACATGCCTATATTAAGTTCACATGAAGCTGCCCAGTTGCCCTCCAGAATGGCCTTACTGATTTATACCTCCATGAATTGCATGTGAAGGTATTTATTTCTCCGTCCTTGTCAACCTTGGGTGTTATTGGCTTTTGTTATTGTCAATCTGATGGGCAAAAAAATGATACCTGTTATTTTACTGGATGTTTTTCTGATGACTATTGAGGCCATGTCTCTCTTCGTATATTTCTTGGCCAGTCAGTTTTCCCTCATGTGAATTTTCCGTACCTATCTTTTGCCCATTTTTCTTTTGGTTCTTTGATGTTTTTCTTTTTTTAATTAGTTTGTTGGAGAATAAATTTCCTGAAAAAGGATTTTAAAACAACTTATCATCTTTGGAAATTAGGGTTTATGTATTATATTTTAAATTTGAGAATTTTTTTCTAATGTCTTACTTAGTAAATTAATTTGGTAAAGAACTATTTATTGGACATCACTATGTGCCAGCCCTGCTGTGGGCCCTGGGGATGCAATGTTCTGACTGAGGATTTTGCAAGGAACTGAGAGCTGTATAAACAGTTGTATTAAATACATACAACATGTAATGGCCAAGTTGTTTACATGAGGAAAGAATTAACACTTATAAAAACTCTTAAGGTAGAAATATTTTTTCCAGGCCGGCCCGGTGGCGCACTCGGTAGAGTGCGGCGCTTGAGAGCGCAGTGGCGCTCCCGCCGAGGGTTCGGATCCCATATAG
>NW_007727241.1:233351-239832 GCF_000696425.1 Galeopterus variegatus
TACCGGACGCCGACCAGCTGCTGAGAACCTTCCACACCCACGAGGCCCCGCGATCGTGGGGAGCCCCCAGCCCCCCTCGTTCCCAGGCGCTGCTCGCTGTTACTGCGACTCTGAGAGCCGGGCCCTTGGCTCCTGGGGCCTAGCCAGACCCCCGGTTCTGGGGGTCTCAGGCGCCTGCGGCAGAACCCCGCCCCCCTTGAGCGTCCCCTCTGTACTCAGATATAGGACCCTCCTGGGTCCCTCAGTCTTCCCCTGTCTCTCTCCTCCCTTTCTCAGGCTTTTCCACCTCGTTCGGACTCCATAACCATGTCCATCCTCTACGTCTCCCCTCACCCAGATGCCTTCCCCAGCCTCCGAGCCCTCATAGCCGCTCGCTATGGGGAGGCTGGGGAGGGTCCCGGATGGGGAGGAGCCCACCCCCGCGTCTGTCTCCAGCCGCCCCCGACCAGCAGGACTTCTTTTCCCCCACCCCGCCTGCCGGCCCTGGAGCGGGGGCCCGGTGGGCTCTGGGTGTGGGGGGCCACGGCTGTAGCCCAGCTGCTGTGGCCAGGAGGGCTGGGGGGGGGGGGGGGGCTGTAGCCCAGCTGCTGTGGCCAGGAGGGCTGGGGGGGGGGGGGGGGCTGTAGCCCAGCTGCTGTGGCCAGGAGGGCTGGGGGGGGGGGGGGGGCTGTAGCCCAGCTGCTGTGGCCAGGAGGGCTGGGGGGGGGGGGGGGGCTGTAGCCCAGCTGCTGTGGCCAGGAGGGCTGGGGGGGGGGGGGGGGCTGTAGCCCAGCTGCTGTGGCCAGGAGGGCTGGGGGGGGGGGGGGGGCTGTAGCCCAGCTGCTGTGGCCAGGAGGGCTGGGGGGGGGGGGGGGGCTGTAGCCCAGCTGCTGTGGCCAGCAGGCCTGGGGGGCCCTGGGGGCAGCCGGGCAGCTGTCCTTGTCCAACAGTGGGTCAATTACGCCGACACGGAGCTAATACCAGCTGCCTGTGGGGCAACGCTGCCAGCCCTGGGACTGCGAATCTCTGCCCAGGACCCCCAGGTGAGGGGGGAGGAGAAAAGATTGGGAGGGGGGAAAGTAAGAGCGAGGAGAGGCAAGGATTAGAATGGATAATGAGACAGGAAGATGGCTCGTCAGATGTATAAGAAGATTGATCATATGGCAGATTGCCACCTGGTATGGTAACCTTGGGCAGGTTCTTAAATAGTCTGAGTCTTCATTTTCTTGTATCTGTGAAAACGCTAGTTAATGCAATGCCTACCTCACGGAGTTAATGAGATTAAAAAATGGGTGCAGAGCACATAGTCTAGTGTCAGGCCTTTTAAAGTCTCTGAGTAAAAGGTGATGAGTCTGAAACTGAAGAGAATAGAGGTTACTTTGAATTGTAGGAAAAGACTGGGTGAGGGAGAGATGACAGTTGCTGGGAGGAGATAAAGGAGAAATGAAATGAGGAGGGAGAGGAGTTAAGGAGAGCAGAGAGAACCTCACCGGGCTGTAACTGTAAATCCTTCCAGAGCAGGGCTGTGCCTCAGTGTACTTAAAACTCCACCTCCTTGCAGGGTATGGAGCACGTTGTGGGTACTTCATATTTCTTGAATGAATGAATGGATGGATGAATATGTGACATCAGCCCTTTCTCCCTCATATCCTGATCACCCTATCTAAAAGAGTCCTTCTCCCTGGAATTCCCTGTTCACCTCATCCCGCTTTTTTTTCCATAGGAGTTAAGAAAAATAGGGTAATATATTAAATCTTTGCTCATTTATTATCCCCCCAACTAAATGTAAACTCTACCAGGTCAAGGCTCTGTCTGTTGGTGGTGTTGCCTCGTTCCTTAGAGAGGTGCTTAGTAAAAATTTGTAGATGCCCTGGACCTGGCAATTACTGTGTTGCCTCATATAATCTTTACTCTAACTTCTGTGCTTAATATATTGCATCTGACACGTAGTAAGTGTTCAGTAGGGATTAGTTGGATGAATCAGAGTAGTACTTTTATTATGACCATTTGAATAAGAAACTGGCCTCAGAGGTGGTGATTTGTGTGAGTGGGAGTGGAGCGAAGCCAAATGGATTGAGTTGGGGTCGGAGATGGGGTGGGGAATGAGGTGGCCTAAGCCTTGTCTCGCATCTTTTCCCCTTCCTGCCAGGCTGCACTCGGGGCACTGGGCCAGGCCCTGAGCCCCTTGGAGGAGTGGCTTCGGCTGCACACCTACCTGGCCGGGGAGGCCCCCACTCTGGCTGACCTGGCAGCTGTCACAGCCTTGCTGCTGCCTTTCCGATACGTGAGTCACTGGGTCCTGGGGAAGAACAAGGGTGCTCCCCTCAGACCTCACTGTAGGGTTACTAGGGATAGTCATTTCTTTTCTGTCTCAGGTCCTGGACTCCTCTGCCCGCCAGATCTGGGGTAATGTGACTCGTTGGTTCATCACGTGTGTCCGGCAGCCAGAGTTCCGAGCTGTGCTGGGAGAAGTGGTTCTGTACTCAGGGGCCAGGCCTCTCTCTCAGCAGCCAGGTAAGGAAGGGTGGGGGGTGGGAGGTATGGGCTCCTCTGGGGCTTTCCATGAAACTCACTTTCTTTTTTCTCTCAGGAATGGCATAATTACTGGGGCTAGGGTCTGCAAGAGGGTAAAATTGGAGGGCAGCTTGGGCTAGCCATTGGGTAGCCAAAATAGCCCATCTGAAACAGTAGCACTGTTCACAGAGTCCTCAGCAGGCTGAGTCTGAATTTCTTTGCCTCCATGCAGGCCCTGAGGTCGCTGCACCCCCAAAAACAGCTGCTCAGCTCAAGAAAGAGGCAAAGAAACGGGAGAAGCTAGAGAAATTCCAACAGAAGCAGAAGACCCAACAGCACCAGCCATCTCCAGGGGTGGTGAGAGGCTGAGGGTGGAGCTGGAAGGAAGGTTGGTGCCATAGTGGGGTAGCTGATGCTGGACCAATACCTTCTTCCTCCAAATAGAAGAAACCAAAACCAGAGAAGAGGGAGAAACAGGATCCTAGGGTCATTACCTATGACCTCCCAACCCCACCTGGGGAAAAGAAAGGTACTAGGAGGGGAAAGGGACCCCACCCTTCAACTGCTCCTTCCCAGTTTTTACTCGTTCTTGCTCTGTCCTTGCTCCTATCCCTTTGCCTCGTGCAGGCACCCCACCCCATGCCTGTCCTGTGATGTGAGCAAAAAAGGCGCTGGTCCTTCTCTGCTAGCCTGTCACCTTCCCAGGTGCTCCCAACTTCAGCACTGAGTCCTCCCTTCCTCTCCCTCAGATGTCAGTGGCACCATGCCCGACTCCTACAGCCCTCAGTATGTGGAGGCCGCCTGGTACCCTTGGTGGGAGCAGCAGGGCTTTTTTAAGCCAGAGTATGGGGTGAGTGGGCACTGCCACCCAGGCCTGGAGGGGATGAGGGTGGGGAAGGGCAGGGCTGAAGGACACGTTGTCTGGGAGGCGGCCAAAAGAGGTGACATGAGGCCTTAATATGTGCCATCCTTCTCCACTATCAGCGTCCTGGCGTGTCAGCACCAAATCCCCGAGGCATCTTCATGATGTGTATCCCACCCCCCAACGTGACAGGCTCCCTACACTTGGGCCACGCCCTCACCAATGCCATCCAGGACTCCCTGACTCGATGGTGAGCTGTCTGCACCTCCTGCTGGTTCCCTCTGCCCTCTCTGGCTCTCTTCTCTTTCCTGACTGCGCCCTCCCGGCCTCTCTTCTGTGTTGGCCCTCAGTTCCGCCTCACAGTGGCCCTACACTTCTCTCTCTAGGTCATTCCCATCTGATCACTAGCATTCTTGCCTCCTCAGGTGGTCGCATCCAGCACACCCACTCACAGACTCTCCTCTTCTCTCCCTTCTCTGTTTTTTTTTTTTGGCAGCTGACCAGTATAGGATCATTTTGAATTTAACAAGAAATATGTGAATATATTCTTATTGTAAGAAATTTAAGTTTGAAGTCTCCTTGATCACCCGCCTCCAGACCCACTTCCTCCCAAGATTTTATCTTTTTTTTTTTTTTTTTTTGGTGGCTGACCAGTACAGGGATCTGAACCCATGACCTTGGTGTTATCACCACTATGTTCAACCAGCTGAGCCACAGCCATTATTATTTTGATGCGTATCTTCCCAGATCTTTCCTTATGTATACATGTACCCATAGAAATTTATAGTTTTTCTTTTGGGTGAGTTTTTCTTTTCTATTTTTTTAACATAAAGTTCTCACCACTAAACATGTTATTCTACAACATTCTTCTTACACTTAACAGTTTCTCTTGGAGATCTTTGTTGTCCTTATACACAGACTGACTTCATTCTTTTTAATTGCTCCATAGTATTATAAAGTGAGGATATCTCATAGTGGAGTCCCTTTTTTATTAATGATTGTTCCTCATTTTTCTCTGTTGAAAACCTTGCTGGAATATACACCCCTGTCCATGCTTGCTCAAGCACGTGTGGAAGGATTTCTCTGGTGTACCTACCAAGAAGCAAAACTGCTAGATTGGCAGGGACATGCCTATATTAAGTTCACATGAAGCTGCCCAGTTGCCCTCCAGAATGGCCTTACTGATTTATACCTCCATGAATTGCATGTGAAGGTATTTATTTCTCCGTCCTTGTCAACCTTGGGTGTTATTGGCTTTTGTTATTGTCAATCTGATGGGCAAAAAAATGATACCTGTTATTTTACTGGATGTTTTTCTGATGACTATTGAGGCCATGTCTCTCTTCGTATATTTCTTGGCCAGTCAGTTTTCCCTCATGTGAATTTTCCGTACCTATCTTTTGCCCATTTTTCTTTTGGTTCTTTGATGTTTTTCTTTTTTTAATTAGTTTGTTGGAGAATAAATTTCCTGAAAAAGGATTTTAAAACAACTTATCATCTTTGGAAATTAGGGTTTATGTATTATATTTTAAATTTGAGAATTTTTTTCTAATGTCTTACTTAGTAAATTAATTTGGTAAAGAACTATTTATTGGACATCACTATGTGCCAGCCCTGCTGTGGGCCCTGGGGATGCAATGTTCTGACTGAGGATTTTGCAAGGAACTGAGAGCTGTATAAACAGTTGTATTAAATACATACAACATGTAATGGCCAAGTTGTTTACATGAGGAAAGAATTAACACTTATAAAAACTCTTAAGGTAGAAATATTTTTTCCAGGCCGGCCCGGTGGCGCACTCGGTAGAGTGCGGCGCTTGAGAGCGCAGTGGCGCTCCCGCCGAGGGTTCGGATCCCATATAGAGACCGGTCCGCTCACTGGCTGAGCGCGGTGCGGGTGCGACACCGAGGGTTGTGATTCCGTTACCGGTCACGAAAAAAGACAAAAAGGAAAAAAAAAAGAAAGAAATATTTTTTCCAATGAACATGATTTAAATAAAATGTTAGAAAAAAAGAAAAATGTTAGAAACTCCCATTACTTTAATGGAATAGATTTACATTGACATTTCACTTCTTTCTTTTTTTTCCTTTGTCAAGCTCTGTTAGACTTGATATGTTAACATTTTAGAATCAAAAATGACATGCAACTCACTTAGGAGAGTGTGGTGCTGGTAACACCAAGGTCAAGGGTTCCTTTACCAGCCAGCCGCCAAAAAAAAAAAAAAGAAAAGTGAGTTGTATAACTATATATTTTTTTCTTCTTCAAGCAGAGAATAGGATGCTTTTCTACAGTTATTCATGACATGTACTGATTTATTTTTTGCCACGTTTATATGCATCCCAAGGGATACTTTTAGTGAAACGGTACTTCTATCTTCTTTTCTTACGCTTCACTTCTTTAACGGTAACACCTAACAGCATCTTGGAGTTCATAAAATATGAAGGTACTTCAAAAAGTTTATGGAAAGATTTTTAAATTCTGTTTTTCACAAATTTTTTTCTTTTTCCACAAATTTTTTTAAGTATTGTTAACATTGTTCATATCCCCTGTGGCAGGTAAGCAATGTTTCTTGAATATCTGTTGTCTGCAAGGGAATGAACTTGCTCCAATACCTATCATCAAGATCTGAATATAGGAGGATAAATAGATCTCTGAAAGTACTGAATATAATACAATTTGATGAGTCATTGGAAATAATGTATAAATACAGGGTTATTGTGTTTCTATAGTAATTTCCTCTCCCCCACTTTAATGGGCCTACTAATTCTAAAAGGTCACAAAAATGATGTTAGTATCTCTATCATCCAGTTCATTTCCTGATTAATTCCCTAAAACATTAACAGCTTCCAGTTATTTTCTCCCAAATTGTCTTACACTTATTTTTATACTTTACTTAGAGGTTTTTCTGCTCCAAGATTATATATATATTTTTTTTAACTTTTATTTGAATTTATTTTATGCTGACTTTATTCTCATGCCATTAGCTTTTGTTTCTTCAGTTTCTTCAGGGATATCTTTTTCTTCTGTGCCCACTCCTCTTCTGGTTTAGGAACAATTTGTTCCTTTTCAGTAAGGATTATCTCAATGTGGCGGGGGAGTTCATGTATGGGTCCGACCATGAGCTCT
>NW_007727241.1:240151-241499 GCF_000696425.1 Galeopterus variegatus
AATTTGTTCCTTTTCAGTAAGGATTATCTCAATGTGGCGGGGGAGTTCATGTATGGGTCCGACCATGAGCTCTGTAAATGCAGCAGCACATCTTGGGTGCTTTGTTCAACTCAATACACTCAATGACCAGAGAATCTACATCTAAACCTTTAAGTTCAGCATCACTCTGCATTTTTAAGCATGTGCAACAAAAATTGTGCACTCTTATTGGGCCACCAACCCTGTGTCCAGCCGCACCATTTGGCCTGGGCACACCTACTAATTCCACCATTCTAACACCAGTCAGTACACATTGCTTCTGTAAAGTGACATCTTTCAGACACTTGGTGGCTTATAAATGCAGCAGCACATCTTGGGTGCTTTGTTCAACTCAATACACTCAATGACCAGAGAATCTACATCTAAACCTTTAAGTTCAGCATCACTCTGCGTTTTTAAGCATGTGCAACAAAAATTGTGCACTCTTATTGGGCCACCAACCCTGTGTCCAGCCGCACCATTTGGCCTGGGCACACCTACTAATTCCACCATTCTAACACCAGTCAGTACACATTGCTTCTGTAAAGTGACATCTTTCAGACACTTGGTGGCTTTTCTGATATGCCTACCCTTGATGGCCTGGGCAGTTCCACAAGTGTTCTTAAAGTGAACACAAAGATTTTAACCTCTTGATTTGCATGATTTTGTGGGGTTTTCTGGGTCAAGTGAAGAGTGAACCATTTTCACAGATCACTTTAGGCCACTTAAAGGTTTTTTGCCTTTTGACCTAGTCAATTTACTGATGTTCTTGGTGACTTTAGCTTTTGTTTCTTGTTGCAGAAGTCTTCTCCTACCTCAAAGTTATAAATATGTTTATGTTACTCTTTATTTTTGGAAACTACATCATTTTCTAATGCTTTTCTCATAATTTTGTCTTATGTTCTTTAGTCTAGAGTTTATTTTTGTTAATATTGGGAAGTTGGGAGATTTTTTCCAAATAATTAATAATTGTCCCAAATATATTGAATAGTTTATCCTTATCCTACTGATATGAAATGTCACCTTTATAAATACTAAATTTGCTTGGATCTGTTTCCAGACACTGTTTTGTTCTGCTGATCTGTTACTTTGTTCCTGTGCAGCAACTTATTTTAGTAATCATAACTTTGTCATACGTTTTGCTATCCAGTTGGTTAAGAGCTTCCTCTTTGATCTTTTTAAAGATTACCTTGGCTGTTCTTGCAGATGTCTCCCTGACTACTTTTAGATTCAGGAGAGTATGAGCTCGAGTCCCTCCTTTCTTCTTTTTTTTTTTTTTTTTTTCCTTTTTGTCTTTTTTCGTGACCGGTAACGGGATTGCAACCCTCAG
>NW_007727241.1:241509-261301 GCF_000696425.1 Galeopterus variegatus
CCCCCCGCGCCACGCCCGCACCACGCTCAACCAGTGAGCGGACTGGTCTCTATATAGGATCCGAACCCTCGGCGGGAGCGCCGCCACACTCTACCGAGTGCGCCACCGGGCCGGCCCGAGTCCCTCCTTTCTTTCCTGAGAGTCCATTGACTCCCCACTCAGAAGTCTTTGCTTTCTTTGGTGCCAGGCTGCACCAGCCCGGTTCACCCTCTGTTCCTCCACAGGCACCGCATGCGTGGGGAGACGACCCTGTGGAACCCTGGCTGTGACCATGCGGGCATTGCCACCCAGGTGGTGGTGGAGAAGAAACTATGGCGTGAACAGGGGCTGAGCCGGCACCAGTTGGGCCGCGAAGCCTTTCTGCAGGAGGTCTGGAGGTGGAAGGAGGAGTGAGTATGCGGCATCCCCGTGGGCATTGCAGCCCTGCCTCCCAGTCCCCTGTCCAGAAAAGACCTCTGTCATAGAGACAGAGGGTCAGTTGGCTCCAGGGCCTGGGTCAATTTCAGAGGGATGAGTGATTCCCACACTGCCCCATCAGCTACCCAATGTCTCCCTCCAGCCCAGTCCTGAGTGCTTCCTGGCTTGTCTGTCCACTTCCAGGAAAGGTGACCGTATTTACCACCAGCTAAAGAAGCTCGGCAGTTCCTTGGACTGGGATCGAGCCTGTTTCACCATGGACCCTGTGCGTAGGAGGGGTCTCAGGGCTGGAGTGGGAGTAGGAGGCTCCCCAGGGTGGGACCCCCACAAAAGAGAGCACATGCGCTGCAGCCCTCCCTGAGAAGGTGAGCCCACTCCTAGGATGCCACTGAGGGCTCAGCTGACACTTGTATGACACTTTCTACCCTGCATCATGATTATTCCCATGTCATGGCCATTTGTATTCTCTGTCCCTACTCTGGGAGCTCCAAATTCCTCCAGACAGCACGTAATGGGGCCTCCCCATCCTATGAGCCAGAACTCCCAGAATTCTCTGCACCAGCACCTCTCCCCAGCTGAGGCTTTCCTGCAGTCTTCTGTATCACCAGGCTTGTTGCCTGCCCTTGTGCTCCCATAGTCCCCTCTCCCCCTCTAGAAAAGTACTTCTCTCCTCAGAGGGGCCTGTGTGCTGGACAGGTGGGATTCTGGACAGGACAGGCCTCACTGGACCCTGTTTCCTTGGGTGTCTGCCTGGACCTCAAAGTATCAAGGCCCATCTCTCTGACGTCTCCCTGGCCCACTCCAGAAACTCTCAGCAGCTGTAACAGAGGCTTTTGTCCGGCTTCACGAGGATGGCGTCATCTACCGCAGTACCCGCCTTGTCAACTGGTCTTGCACCCTTAACTCTGCCATCTCTGACATTGAGGTGTGTCCCCTCCACCTTCGCCTATCTCCGTCTTTAATCTGCCCCCGGCCTCAGCCCCTGGGCCACTACTAAACACCCATCTTACAGGTAGATAAGAAGGAGCTGATAGGTCGCACCCTGCTCTCTGTGCCTGGCTACAAGGAGAAGGTGGAGTTTGGGGTCCTCATGTCCTTTGCATACAAGGTCCAAGGCTCAGGTGGGAGCCAGGGTACCAGGATCCTGGGCTGGGTGGGATTGAGGGCCAGGAAGGGGCCAGGGCTGAGACCACAAGGCCTCTGTCACTCCAGACAGTGATGAAGAGGTGGTGGTGGCAACGACTCGGATCGAGACCATGCTGGGAGATGTGGCCGTAGCTGTGCACCCCAAAGATCCCAGATACCAGGTGGGGTGGGAGTGCTGCCTGGGGGAAGAATGCTGGCCAGAAGAGGGCTCCCGTTCTTATGTGGGGTATGGGGAATGGGGACTGAGGCCCCTGACTGAGGAGAGAAAATTGGATTAGAAACTCATCTTCTGGCTCCTTTCTCAGCCCTGAAGATAGAGCCCTTGTTGACTGTTTGGGGGAGTTTGGGTGTTGGGTGAGTCAGGGCCCTGGATAGGGGGGACCCAGACCCAACCATTCATGCATTTTTTACATGTCCCTCTGTCCCCAGCACCTGAAGGGGAAGAACGTGATCCACCCATTCCTGTCTCGGAGCCTCCCCATTGTCTTTGATGATTTTGTGGACATGGAATTTGGCACAGGTGAGCAAAGAGCTGGCCCTATGGGGAGAGGAGGAGACTAGAGCTCACAAGGCACACGCCAGCCTTCCATCTTCTCTCTCAAAGAAAAAGAAAATTTCAAGCGAACAGACAGGACTTGGCTGGTTCTCAGGGGACTGTATTGGGGAGGTGGGGGCCAGGGGTGGTCTGGGAGCCACATCCTTCAACAAAAGAGGTGAGTGTGGGAAGGAACTCCATGGAGCCCCTGGTGACCCTGGCCATCCCTCTGTACACAACAGGTGCGGTGAAGATCACGCCTGCACACGACCAGAATGACTATGAGGTTGGGCAGCGGCATGGGCTGGAGGCCATCAGCATCATAGACTCCCGCGGGGCCTTGGTCAACGTGCCCCCGCCTTTCCTGGTGAGGCTGCCTGGGGCACAGAGACCCAGGTTGGAAGAGACCAAGGGGTACCTAGGCATTGCCATGATGAGGCCTCTCTCCCACCCAGGGCCTGCCCAGGTTTGAGGCCAGGAAGGTGGTGCTGGCGGCGTTGAAGGAGCAGGGACTGTTCCGTGGCACCAAAGACAACCCCATGGTGGTGCCGCTTTGCAAGTGAGGGTGGGGACCAGGGAGGGTGGGAAGGTGGGGGGCTTCTCATAGTACTCACTTTCTAGCCTCCCCAACCCATGTGTACCCCCAGCCGTTCTAAGGACGTAGTGGAGCCTCTGCTGCGGCCACAGTGGTATGTGCGCTGTGGGGAAATGGCCCAGGCTGCCAGTGCTGCTGTGACACGGGGCGACCTCCGCATCCTGCCTGAGGCCCATCAACGGACATGGCATGCCTGGATGGACAACATCCGGTGTGTAGGGCCCCTCGGTGTGGGGAGGGTGGCTGGGTGTGGGGCTGAGTGGGTCACAGGCCAGAGCACTTCCAGGACCTCCCTGATCCCATGCCCCCCCCATGTCCCCATTCACAGGGACTGGTGCATTTCCCGGCAGCTGTGGTGGGGCCATCGCATCCCAGCCTACTTCATCACCATCAATGACCCAGCAGTACCCCCTGGGGAGGTGAGGACGTGGGTCAGAGCTGGATACTGGGACATCTGGGGAAGCTATGGGTCTGTTAGGTCCTTGGTGGGGGGCAGGGGTCAGGGCAAGGCAGAGGAGTCCCCTTGGGTACTCACTCTACCTGTGGCAGGACCCTGACGGACGGTACTGGGTGAGTGGACGCAACGAGGCGGAGGCCCGGGAGAAGGCGGCCAAGGAGTTTGGAGTGTCCCCTGACAAGATTGGTCTCCAGCAAGGCAAGACAGGGCCTGAGGGTTGAGGGGCAGAGCGGGGATTCTAATCCTCTCCTCTATCCCCTCTGACCTCTGACCTTTGGCCTCCTCCAGATGAGGACGTATTGGATACCTGGTTCTCCTCTGGCCTCTTCCCCTTCTCCATCTTGGGCTGGCCCAACCAGGTCTGTCCCTGGGGCCAGGCCAAGGTTGGGTGGGGGTCTTGGGGGTGGGCACTTGGCTCCCTTTCACACCCAGGTCTGTCCCCAGTCAGAAGACATGAGTGTGTTCTACCCGGGGACGCTGCTGGAGACAGGCCATGACATCCTCTTCTTCTGGGTGGCCCGGATGGTCATGCTTGGCTTGAAGCTCACTGGCAGGCTGCCCTTCAGAGAGGTGTGAACATGGCCGAGACCCTCCCACAGCCCCACCCTCCCCACTTGCCCTCCACAGCAGCTCAGGCTCAGCATGGCTGGGGGCACAGGGCAGAGCTGTGGCTAGCTGTGGGCAGGCCTGGCCCGGGCTGGTGGGGCTGAAACACGGCCTGGGCTCCACTCAGTGGTTCCTGTGCCCTAGGCCAGGGTTTTCTTTGTTTTCACAGAGGAGGGAGTGCTTCTACTTCACATACAGGTGCTGAATGAGCTGGTGGGGTTACTCAGTGGAACCTGAGGTTCAGAGAGGGGCAGACCAGAAGCAGGGCTCTGGTGAAGGCATTGAGGCCGGGGGAGGAGGGCACTGAGCCTCATAGGCCTCCCTGCACCTGCCCTGCAGGTCTACCTCCATGCCATCGTGCGAGATGCTCACGGCCGGAAGATGAGCAAGTCTCTAGGCAATGTCATTGACCCCCTGGACGTCATCCATGGAGTCTCCCTGCAGGTAGAGCTAGGTGCTGGGCCCGTGGGCCTCCCCACAGCTATGGGGCTGTGGCTTTCACCACCTGACCACTCCCACCTCCACTCTCAGGGCCTCCATGACCAGTTACTGAACAGCAACCTGGATCCCAGCGAGGTGGAGAAGGCTAAAGAAGGGCAGGTATGGAGGTAGAGCCCTGGGCAGAGCCTGAGCAGAGGTGGGCAGGGCTGGCTGAGGATGCCCCTCCCTCTGCCTCCTCCTGTAGAAAGCGGACTTCCCGGCAGGGATTCCAGAGTGTGGCACCGATGCTCTCCGGTTTGGACTATGCGCCTACACGTCACAGGGTATGGCCCCTAAAACCTCCCTCTCAGCCACCTCCCTCCTTCTGTGAGGCCCACCCCACTCATCTACCCTGGGCCTCTGGTGGGCATGGGCTGGCAGGAAAAATGGTGAGGACTCCCACTTCACCCCTACCCAGGTCGTGACATCAATCTGGATGTAAATCGGATATTGGGTTACCGCCACTTCTGCAATAAGCTCTGGAACGCCACCAAGTTTGCCCTCCGTGGCCTTGGGAAAGGTTTCATGCCATCACCCACCTCCCAGGTGAGGGCCCAGTGGGTGGAGAGGTTGGCAACACCCATGCCCCTCAGGCACAAACACAGTCCATGTTGTGCCAGGACTGTAGCCATGGAGTCTGGAGGCCTAGCTCCTGCCACTGAGGGGCCTCCACATAGCTTGGGGGAGAGATAGACACAGAGACAGTTACAAGGAAAGCCCAGGGCACTGGGGTCCCTCGAGGTGGCTGGGGCCTGTTCCTTCTCCTCCAGATACTGGGCACATGCTTGGTTGCTTTGGGCCCCATCAGGCTCCTTTAATGCACATTTGTCCCTGATTCCTGCCCTGTGAGGTTCTGGCTCCCTCCCCCTGGGCATGTGGTGGCTCTGGCTGATACTTCCCCTCCCCCTAAGCCTGGAGGCCACGAGAGCCTGGTGGATCGCTGGATCCGCAGCCGGCTGGCTGAGGCTGTGAGGCTCAGCAACAACGGTTTCCAGGCCTACGATTTCCCAGCTGTCACCACTGCCCAGTACAGCTTCTGGCTCTATGAGCTCTGCGATGTCTACTTGGTGAGAAGGGGCTGGATGGGGCAGGGGACAGGGGCAGCAGAGTCTTGGGCCCAGCTTGGCCATTGGTTGACCATGAGACATGAGCCAACCCCTTCCCTTTCGCGTCCTCATAGGCGCAACAAGGGCTTGAGGCTAGACCTCCAGTCCTGATCCCTGTATCTCTGGAGTCCCCAGGAGTGCCTGAAACCTGTACTGAATGGGGTGGACCAGGTCGCAGCTGAGTGTGCCCACCAGACCCTCTACACCTGCCTGGATGTTGGCCTGCGGCTGCTCTCACCCTTCATGCCCTTTGTGACCGAGGAACTGTTCCAAAGGCTGCCCCGAAGGACGCCACAAGCTCCCCCTAGCCTCTGCATTACCCCCTACCCAGAGCCCTCAGAGGTATGGGGAATGGCCTGGAGGAGGGATCTGGCATGGTTCCCCCACTCACCCTCTCATCTGCCCCACAGTGCTCCTGGAAGGACCCTGAGGCAGAAGCCGCCATCGAGCTGGCACTAAGCATCACGCGAGCTGTGCGCTCCCTCCGTGCCGACTACAACCTCACCCGGATCCGGCCCGACTGTGAGCCTCAGGCCCCACATCCACCCTGTCCCACTCTGGGGATCCTGTGTCCAGCTGTGGCTGCCTGGTCTCCTGTCTCCTTGGGGCCAGGCCTCACCTTCATCCCTCCCTGGCAGGTTTCCTGGAAGTGGCTGACGAGGCCACAGGTGCCCTGGTGTCTGCAGTGTCGGGCTATGTGCAGGCGCTGGCCAGCACAGGTGTGGTGGCTGTCCTGGCCCTGGGGGCTCCCGTGCCACAGGGCTGTGCTGTGGCCCTGGCCTCTGACCGCTGCTCCGTCCACCTGCAGCTGCAGGGGCTGGTCGACCCGGCCCGGGAGCTGGGCAAGCTGCAGGCCAAGCGAGTTGAGGCGCAGCGGCAGGCCCAGCGTCTGCGGGAGCGCCGCGCTGCCTCGGGCTACTCTGTCAAGGTGCCCCTAGAAGTGCAGGAAGCAGATGAAGCCAAGGTGTGTGGTGTGGGTGGCATTTCCCATGTCATCAGCTCCCTCCATCCTCACAGCCCAGTCCTTACAGCCCAGTCCTGAGACTGGACTCTGCCCAGCCCTGGGCAATCCATGAAGGAGCACAGAGCCCACATCCCTAGAGCAGGGACCCTGTCATCCCCCCTTACACATGAGGAGCAACCAGGGGTAATATAGCCCAGGGCTATACACACAGCAGGTTGGAACCGAGGTAGACCTAGAACCAGGCACCCTGCCTTCCAGCCAGACCCCTTGTACCCTTCTCAGCTGTGCAGACATGGAAATCCACTTGCCTGGGGCTGGGCTGGGAACCGCACAGTCAGGGAGTCCCAGGCCTAGTCCTTCTAAGCCCACTGGAGTGACCTGGGAAAGCCAGGCTCATGTCCATACCCCCCACAGACCCCTTACCTCCTGGGCCCCTCCAGGGAGGAGCAGTGGGGTAAACTGCACAGATGCCTTGACTTCACTTAATTCTCCCAGTAGCCCTTGGAGGGCAGGCAGTATTACCATGGCCACCATACCCCCCACAGACCCCTTACCTCCTGGGCCCCTCCAGGGAGGAGCAGTGGGGTAAACTGCACAGATGCAGAGAAAACCAGTGATGGAGGCTAAGGGGTAGAGAGCCTTGACTTCACTTAATTCTCCCAGTAGCCCTTGGAGGGCAGGCAGTATTACCATGGCCACTTTACAGATGATGGTTGAGTGACTTGCCTCAGAGACTGCTCTTCTGCCCAGGTGGAGGCACTGGGCAGGCCACGTGGGCTCTGAGGCCCCTTTGCCCTCAGAAACTGACCACTCTGGGAAAAGGCAAGACCCACAAGGCTGGGCCATGGTGGAAGAGAGGGGGTGGGGAGGCTGGTGAGAATTAGAGGGAAACAGAGCCAGCCATGCACCCACACCCCTGAACTACTCCCCTTCTGTGGTTATCACCTGTCTTTCCAAGTTTGACCCCTCTGCCATCCTGGGTGTTTGGGGTCTCCTCTCTTGGGCCTGGGTCCTCACCACCCACCACCCCCTTGTTTCACCCCAGCTCCAACAGACAGAAGCAGAGCTCAGGAAGGTGGATGAGGCCATTGCCCTGTTTCAGAAGATGCTGTGATACACCCTACTCCAACCCTCATAACCCCCAGTGGTCCACCATGGGGAGGGCAGCAATAAAATATTTTGCCACAAACTATCTCTTGTCTGTGTGTGTGGTGGAGGTGGGGAGCGGGTGCAGAAGGGCTGAGCTCCCAGGTCCTCAGAGGCTGCTGGTATGAGCAATGGGTGGGCTGCAGGCTGGGGGTGAAGGAAGTACCGGCTCCTGGTGGGCAGAGGGGTGCGTCTGCCTGGGTCTGTCCCTGGCACTGCGCCAGGCCTGAGTCATGCTGCTCGCTCCCTTCCTCCTCCCCAGCTCTTCTCATTCACCTCCGCACTGCAGCCGAGGGAGGCCCGCCCTGTAGTGCCCTGGTACTGGCTGCTGCTTGTGGCCTTAGACAAGCATGAGTAGAGGGGCCAGGGGCTGCTTGTTCTGCCCATTCTGTGCTGGCATCTCCCTCCCCCTCCACTGAGTCCAGGTTAATTATAACTCTGACCACAGTGCCTTGTGACGCCACGCCCGGGCCAGCCCTGCCCAGGAGACCCAGCAACCAGGTAGGTGAGAGGCCTGAGAGGAGAGACTCAGACTTCCTGTGTGGGGGAGGTATGCCTGGGGCAGGGCTGGACACTTGGCCTGGAGCTGGAAGGGGGGCCCTGGAGGAAGAGCCTTGGACCCCTCTCCTGGCAGGTATATGTCCCCGTTGGGCTGATAAGGCCCTCAGGTTGTCTGAGTGACTGTGGGGGAGAGGATGGGGTAGCCAGGCTGGGGCAGATAAGGAACTCCGGGCGAAGCAAGGGCCCATGGAGACACACGGGTCTGCCCTGAAACTGGCTGCTGCTTCCTCCTCCCTTGAGAGTCTTCTGTCCCCCAGGTCCATGTCTCAGCCATGCTTCCCGCAGGGGTGCCCCTGTCCCACCTGGGCACCTCGGCACTGCTTCTGCTGCAGCTGCTGCTGCCATCCGCATCTGCCTTCTTCCCCAACGTCTGGAGCCTACTGGCCGCCCCTGGCTCCATCACCCATCAGGACCTGACCGAGGAGGCAGCACTCAATGTCACCCTGCAGCTCTTCCTGGAACAGCCACCCCTGCACCAGCCCCCACTTCGTCTTGAGGACTTCCTGGTGAGCATCCCTGGGTCCCATCACATCCCTGCCAGGTCCTCCAAATACCTAGACCTCAACTCCTTGAAGGCCCTGGTTGCCAAGAAAAGGAACACCCACCTCCCCACATGCTCACCTCTCCACCCACCCCTCCAGCAGCAATACCCTGTAGTCCTGGTCCCAAAACAGGAGTTCCCCTCCTTAGAAAGACCTAGGACTGCTTCTCCCCTGAAGGGCCTACCCTCAATTCCATCCATACCAGCCTGCATGCCCGTTGCTGAGATAATGTAGGCAGTGGTCCAATCCAAGGGGCTTCCCTGGAGTCCTTGTCCCCCATCACTTTCACCAGGGCCGAACCCTCCTTGCTGATGACCTGTTTGCTGCATACTTTGGACCTGGCTCTCCTTCACGGAGGTTCCGAGCAGCCTTAGGTGAGGTGTCTCGAGCCAACGCAGCCCAGGACTTCCTGCCGACGTCCAGGAATGACCCTGAGCTGCACTTTGATGCTGAGCGGCTGGGCCAGGGACGCACACGCCTGGTGGGGGCTCTGCGGGAGACTCTGGTAGCAGCCAAAGCCCTTGATCACACCCTGGCCCGCCAGCGCCTCGGGGCTGCACTTCATGCCTTGCAGGTGAGAACAGAGTTGGGGTAATGGTCAGCGGGATCTTCACTTCTAGTTTTCCTGTCTCAGATGGAGACTGTCCTTATGGTGCCTTCTTAATCATGCCTCCGCCTGCTCTAGAAGGAATGGGTGCTGCTTTCCAGTGCCCTGAGGCTATGTCCTCATTCCCCACCTCCACACTGGCAGTGCTTCCTGTGCGGACAGCAAGGAGGCCACTGTGGCTGAAGAGAGGTGAGGGTGAGACAGGAAGGTGGTAAGGTCAGAGAAGTGAGGGGAGCGGCCCATCCTGTAGGGCCTTGTAGACAGCTGAGAGGCCTTTGGCTTAGACCCTGAGTGAGATGGAAAGAAGCGCTGGGACAGTGCCCACCTGGCCAAAGCTCTGTTCTGGGCAATGGAGAGAGAGCAGTGGAGGGGACTTGGGGTGTCTGACAGGAGCATTAGGGGTGGGAGGAGGAGACTTTCTGGGGGGGGGACTTAAAAGAGTAGCACGTTAGGGCTGAGATCATGAGGAAAACAGACTAGTGCCTCATTTCCCTTCTGCTCCTGTCCCCCGGGACCAGGATTTCTACAGTCACAGCAACTGGGTGGAACTAGGGGAACAGCAGCCACACCCTCACCTCCTCTGGCCAAGGCAGGAGCTCCGGAGCCTGGCACAAGGTATGGCCATGAACCCAGTGGTAAGGCCCATGGACCCACCTACTCAGTCCACCCAGCCACTGTGTCACATCCTGAGGTCACATAGGATGTGACATTGCTTCATCACTTCAAGGACTATGAGGTTCCCCAGTCCAATCAAAGACCAGGTCAGTTAAGTGGCTTCCCCAAGGTCACACAGGGTAGAATAGCCAGGACCAGGTCTCCAGACTTCAGTCTAGTCTTTCCTGTGGCTTCCTCCCCTGCTGGCTCACATGGGGCCTTCCCTCATGGTCCAGTCATCTTCTAAACTAAACTATGACCTGGAAGCTGCCTCCTGTCCACTACTGGTTCACTTCCTGTCCATAGTTCACAGAAGGCATGACGCCCTAGGATTGGTCCCCACACTTCCCAGGTTTTCTAGCAAAGTCCCAGTCTCAAATATTCAGTCTCACTGCCAGCCCATGAACTCTAGGTTTCAGTTCAGAAAACCCAGCTGGGAGGAAAAGCTGAAGTATGGATGGACAGGGATAAAGGCCAGCGGTGGCAATGTTGGGTTTTAGCCCCTGCCCTCTCTTTCCAGTGGGTGATCCTACCTGCTCCAATTGTGAAGAGTTGAGCTGCCCCAGGAATTTGTTGGGCTTCACACTCCTCACCTCTGGCTACTTTGGCACTCATCCCCCCAAACCTCCAGGTACCTCCAGGACAGGAAAGCTCCCAGAAGTAAAGGGGAGAAAATCACTTCCTTTGATCATGTATAGGATCTCAGTTCTGTAGGCCCTTGGTATCTTACTGAAGGAGAGGATGTTGGGATGGGGTGGGGGGGAGTGACGGCCCACCAAGGAGGCCGTGATTGTTGGGGTGGGGAGCAGCTTCTTGCTTGGCTGACAGGATTTCTCTGTTGCTGTGGGCAGCTTTGGGGGACTGACAGGAGAGATCAGAGGATCCACCATGTGCTGTGGTGACTGGCCCCTCCAGATTTACTCTAGATTTGTCCTCCACAAAGTGTCATCATTTCCTGCCGATCCTTTGCTGAGGGGTGAGACAGTAACGCAAGATCAGAAAGGGCCTCATTTTGTTAGGAGGCATGTACCTCAACTCTGGAGGTTTTTGACCTCCACTCTCCAGATCCCTTTCCTCAATCCAGGGAAATGTAGCCACGGGGGCCATTTTGACCGGAGCAGCTCCCAGCTACCCCGGGGTGGCATCAACAAGGATAGCACATCCCCAGGCTTCTCCCCCCACCACATGCTGCACCGCC
Organism: Galeopterus variegatus; assembly: GCF_000696425.1. Lineage (NCBI taxonomy): Eukaryota > Metazoa > Chordata > Mammalia > Dermoptera > Cynocephalidae > Galeopterus > Galeopterus variegatus. Next base: position 252,524 of record NW_007727241.1, read on the forward strand.
AGGCTGCAAAACTGGCACTTCTAGCCTCCATCCAGGCCTTCAGCCTCCTGCGAAGCCGCCTGGGAGACAGGGTTTTCTCAAGGTGAGTGGCCTCCTGGAAATAGGCCTTTTGATGTGCGCTCTTGGGGGAGCTGAAAAACCAGGGGCTGGGGACAAATGTACGGACCCTCCACTGTGTCTCTGGCCTGCTCCCCAGGCTGCTGGACATCACTCCAGCCACCAGCCTGAGCTTTGTCCTCGACACCACGGGCAGTATGGGTGAGGAGATCAACGCTGCCAAAATACAGGCTCGCCACATTGTGGAGCAACGGCGGGGCAGCCCCATGGAGCCTGTCCACTACATCCTGGTGCCCTTTCATGACCCAGGTAACTGTGGTCTATGCAGAGTAGTAGAGGGAAGGAGAGTCCAGGGCTGGGGTAAAGGTCTCTGGTGAGGAAGTGGGCTTCATGGCTCCACTTCCTTAACAAAATGGTGGTACTTCCTGTGGTCCTGAGTGGGCCTCTACTGGATACTTGTGTGCATATAGAAAACAAGCAGCTACTTCTTTCACTGTCTCCAAAACGGCAGCACTTGAGTTTAATGAGTTTCCATGAATTTAATGCTTGATCCTTGCTTAGGCATATGGCCTCTGCTTTCCTTACTTAGGCTGGTCATTTAATCTCTCTTTGCCTCGGTTTCATCATCCATAAAATGGGTCAGTACCTGCCTTATCCTGCCTAACTTCCAGGGTTGAAATGATGATCAAATAAAATGCCCATTGGACTGAGAATTCCCTAAAGGTAGGATTTTTTTTTTTTGGCACCTGACTGGTACAGGGATCTGAATCCTAGAACTTGGTGTTACAACACCACACTCTAACTGAGCTAACCAGACAGCCCCTTAAAGGTAGGGTTTGAAACTGATTTGTCTGCATAAATCTTATAGCGGCTGTCATTTAATAGGGACTTATTTTATTACGTGTTTGATGAAGGTATGAATAAATGAATAATTAAGAATTTGGGCTGGCTGGTTAGCTCAGTTGGGTAGAGAGTGGTGTTGATAACACCAAGGTCCAGGTTTCAATCCTTGTACTGGCCAGCCACCAAAAAATAAAATAAATAAAAATAATTTAGAACTTATTATGTGCCAAGGCACTATTCTAAGATTTACAAAATTAACTCATTTAATCCTTCCAGTAAGCCTCTGTTGGTTAAGTACTATTATTTTCTCTCTCTTTTCTGATGAGGAAACTGAGGTCCCAGTTGTTTTTCTTCTTTTTTTTTTTTTTTTAAAAGATGACCGGTAAGGGGATCTTAACCCTTGACTTGGTGTTGTCAGCACCACGCTCAGCCAGTGAGCAACCGGCCATCCCTATATGGGATCCGAACCCGGGGCCTAGGTGTTGTCAGCACCACACTCTACTGAGTGAGCCACGGGCCGGCCCCCAGTTGTTTTTCATACATGAACATATGCCCAATAAAGGCCCACTCAGGCCCACAGGAAGTGCCACCATTTTGTTAAGGGATGAAGGCCCACTGTCCCACCAGGGGCACCTAGCCCAGCCCTACCCAGCCCTACCCCATGACGAATATAGGGAGCCATATAAGGGGATAGCATATAGCAATAAGGGAATATTGTTTTTTAATACTTTGTCCCCCCAGGAACACAGTGGGCCTCTCCACTGGGGAGGTGGCCTTGGGTAGGAATAAGGGGAGCTCTTTCCTCATTCATCTCAACCTCATTTCCCCCTCCCCAGGGTTTGGCCCTGTCTTTACAACCAGTGACCCTGATAGCTTCTGGCAACAACTCAATGAGATCCATGCCTTGGGCGGTGGAGATGAGCCTGAGATGTGCCTGTCAGCCCTGGAGGTCTGTCCCTTTCTTTCCCCTTCCCATCTTATTACCCCCTTTCCAGGACCCACCACCAGGGGGAGCTAGACCGTTCCTGGCACCTCCCCTCTCCCTACTCCATCCCACCCACCTTCAGAGCTTCATTCCAGGGTTCCAGGGCCATATTGCCTTCTACCCTCTGCTCCCTGGCTCTACCCATTCCCCTGCTGCTGCCACTTTTCTAAAGCCAGTCAGATTCAGCAGTGTGGGGTTGTTGTTGGCATTTTTAACACCAGCCCTTTCCCTCCCTTTCAGCTGGCCCTGCTGCATACACCTCCACTCTCAGACATCTTTGTCTTCACTGATGCCTCCCCCAAGGATGCCTTTCTCACCAACCGGGTGGAATCCCTGACTCAGGAACGGCGCTGCAGGGTGAGCATAGCTGGTAGGAGACCCAGTATTAGTCACTCAGGGCTGTGAGAGATCCTGTGGCAACTCATAACAAGGTTCGTACCATACTATGGTAGTTCCTCCAGCCTTGGGGTGGGGTGGGAGAACCAGACAATGAATGTGACATTTCCTGATACCTTTAACAATACTCAAGAGTGGGAGGCCTTACCCTTAATGGTGCTGAATTCCTATTTGAACCTGCCCAATAAACCATCTGAAGAACTAGGGATCTAGTTGCCAAAAATCCACTGTGAAATATGGTGACAGTTACAAGGGGGTGGCTGACTACTAACTGAAAGCCAAGGGGTTATGTCATTGGGATACCATGCCCTAGCAGCCAGAGGGTAGACAGAGAGACCTTACCACTAATCATCAAGTCTGGACAAAGCTTGAGCACAGGGGTCTTCATTTACAATAGTAGATGGCACTTGGACACCTCAAACACTGGGCTCTCTTCTGGCCACAGGTAACATTCCTGGTGACTGAAGACCCATCAAGGGTTCAGGGCCGAGCTCGACGTGAGGTGTTGTCCCCTCTGCGTTTTGAGCCCTACAAAGCAGTGGCACTGGCCTCAGGAGGAGAGGTGATCTTCACTAAAGACCAGCACATTCGTGACGTGGCAGCCATTGTTGGGGAGAGCATGGCTGCCCTGGTGAGTAAGTGGGGGCCAGAGGGGCTGGTGCTCTCAGTTCAGAGCTGAAGGGTGGTGACACTGCATCTCTCTTTTCACTGGAGGAAGTGGAATGGCTACCATTACTATGTTGCCATTCTAGTCACTAGGGTGGGAAAGGAAGTTTCCTTCCTTCTGTGATCCATGGCTACTAGCCCACCTTCCACATTGCCTTTCCATATCAGTAAACCCCTCCCCAAACCTGGCCTCCAGTATTCTGCCCTCAGGGCTACCACAGGAAGTTCTGCTATCTTTTAAGAGGGGGACCAGAAGTGATCGCTTCAACCTCATCCCGTGCCTCCAACTTTTGACAATAATAACTTCATGCCTGGTCCTGTACCCCTCTCTCACTGGTATCCCTTCTCCGTGTGACTTGGTTTTTATACGCCTGTCTTTCTCCTATCTTTGCTCCCACCTCCTTCCATGCCTTATATTCGCCCCCATTTTTTGGTCCTGCCCATCCCCCAAGGTGACTCTTCCCCTGGAACCTCCTGTTGTGGTGCCTGGGAGGCCACTTGTGTTCAGTGTGGATAGGCTGCTCCAGAAGGTCACAGTCCGGATCCATGGGGAGATCAGCAGTTTCTGGATCAAGAACCCTGCAGGTACCTCCGTGTGCATCTCAAGGCAGAGGGAAGAATTGAGACTGGAGATTGGAGAATGAGGGGGATGTACTGACGGGGATGTACTAAGGGGAAGAAATTGTTTCACATGACAATTGCTTGCCCCCACCCCAGGGGTCTCCCAGGGCCAGGAGGAAGGCATGGGTCCTCTAGGTCACACTCAGTGCTTTGGGCAGTTCTGGATGGTGACCATGAGTGACCCCCCTGAGACAGGGACGTGGGAGATCCAGGTCACAGCTGAGGGCACCCCCCAGGTGAGAGTGCAAGGTAAGGAGAAAGATATTCCTGGAAAGGGAAAGGGGAGACTGCAGGCCTCAGGGAGCAACTGTCATGTTCCTCTCGGGAAGGTCTCTGACTGCCTTCACCCTCCCCAGCCCAAACCTCCCTGGACTTCCTCTTCCACTTTGGGATCCCCATGGAGGATGGACCCCACCCTGGCCTGTACCCACTGACTCAGCCAGTTGCAGGTACATCTATTCCCTGACACCCCCCCCCCAGTTAATTAGTTATATAGATAGATAGATAGATAGATGTATAGATGTATATGTGTATACATAGATATGTATAGATATGTATAACTTTTTTGTCTTTTTTACTGACCGGTAACGGGATCACAACCCTCGGTGTTGCGCCCGCACCACGCTCAGCCAGTGAGCGGGAACCGGTCTCCACCTGGGATCCGAACCCTCGGTGGGAGTGCCGCCACGCTCCCAAGCGGCGCACTCTCCAGTGCGCCACTGGGCGGGCCCGATATTTATAACTTTTTTAGTTATAATTTACATATAGTAAAGTACACTAAACTTAAGTGTGTAGCCTGATGGCTTTTTTATAATACAACCGTGTAACCATCACCCAGTTCAAGATACAGAACATTTTCTTTTCTTTTTTTTTTTTTTTTTAAAGATGACCGGTAAGGGGATCTTAACCCTTGACTTGGTGTTGTCAGCACCACGCTCAGCCAGTGAGCAAACCGGCCATCCCTATATAGGATCCGAACCCGTGACCGGTAAGGGGATCTTAACCCTTGACTTGGTGTTGTCAGCACCACACTCAGCCAGCGAGCCAACCGGCCATCCCTATATGGGATCCGAACCCGGGGCCTTGGTGCTATCAGCACCGCACTCCCGAGTGAGCCACGGGCCGGCCCAAGATATAGAACATTTTCAGTACCCCAGAACTTTCTCCTGGTACTCCCCATCAATACTACTCCAGGGATAATCCTTTTTCTCCATCCGTACTCCCCAGAGGTAACCCCTATTCTGAAGCCATTCATTCTTTTCTCCCTGTGTCTCTGAATCTCACACAGACCACTGTTTTCCCCTCCCTTCCCCTGTCCTAGGTCTCCAGACCCAGCTGCTCGTAGAAGTGACAGGGCTGGGCTCCAGAAGCAACCCTGGGGATTCCCGGCCTCATTTCTCCCACATCGTCCTTCGAGGGGTCCCAGAGGGTGCAGAACTGGGCCAGGTGCCCTTGGAGCCCATGGGACCCCCAGAGCGTGGTCTCCTCATGGCCTCACTACCACCCGCACTGCTGTCCACTCCTGGACCCTTGTCCCTGGAGCTGATTGGCCAGGATGGAGGGGGGCAGGGCCTGCACAGGGTGGCCCCCCAGCCTTGCACTGTGGTCCCCGTCCTTCTGGAGGTGAGGTGCAAGGGGAAGGTGCAGCTGGGGCTAAAGACGCTAGAACAGCTCCTCCCCTGACTGGCCCTTCTCCACAGCTCAGTGGCCCCCAGGATTTCTTGACCCCAGGCAGCAAGGCCCCACTCAGCCTCCGCATCTCCAGCTTCTTAGCCCCTCAGGATCTTGACCTTAGGACATCCATCAACCCCAGCTTCGCCATCACTTCCAACCTCTCCAGGTGAGTCTGCTGAACCCTCCTGCTCCCTTTTAGCCCCAGGCTGTTTACCCCAAGTCTCACCCCTGGCCCCTTTGATTGGCCCTTGGCAGGGAGTCCTCACCTCCCCTGCTCTGCACTTGGCCCAGTCCATTAGCTGTAGGCTGCTGAGAGCCTGGGACTTCAGCTGGATATTTGTATCCCCTCTCTAGGGCTTGCCTGGGACTGAATGAGTCAGCCTGGGGGCGCCTGTGGCTGGAGATCCCAGACTCAGCAGCCCCAAACTCGGTGGTGATGGTGACTGTGACTGCAGTGGGTCGAGAAGCCAGCCCAGTGCCCCCAACCCATGCTTTCCTCCGGCTCCTAGTGCTGGCCCCGGCCCCTCAGGTGAGACACTTTCCATTGCAGGGTAGGCAGGGAAAGGGGAGGGTGGCATAGGCTTAATTTGGGTACAGCTCTAGCATACCCTGACATTCTCTCCCTCTTCTCCCCAGGACCACCTCTCTGCCCCTGCCCACTCACCTGGCCCTGTCATCACCACGGCCACCCCTGTCTTTCATCCCTCCACTTTGGTGACTCAGGGCAGGGCTGGGAGAGGGATGGCAGGCAACACCTGTTGGGGAACAACTGGAGGAGTGCTACTTCTGCTAGGCCTGGCCTCCTGGTGATACAACAGTCCCTAGAAGGATGGGTCTCCAGCACTATTTCAATCTGCCCCATTGGTGAGAAGGTCTCATGGGCCTTGGGACCTCACCTGTTCCAGCTGGGATGGAGGTTTCCCTTCTTATGCACTTGTCCCTTCTCTTTCTTAAAAACTGCGAGATTGGGATAAAGGGCAATGGATTTTCCCTGAATGCTCTTTCCCTAACCCTTACGGGAACTAAAACAAAGACATTTTTGGAAAAAGTTGCTTTCTATTTCTCTGTAGCATCTTTATTCCACTATTTGTCCTCTCCCAGGTTCGGGTAGAGAGGAAGATCTATAGTTGAGTAGAGTAGGATTGGGAATGACTATTCGTCCTCTCCCAGGTTCGGGTAGAGAGGAAGATCTATAGTTGAGTAGAGTAGGATTGGGAATGGGGTAGGAGAATACCAGGAAGTGTTATTTATAGAACTGTTTTTATTTTAAATTCTGGAGCAGCTTCTATTTTATTTTTGTACTTAAAGCTGAAAGACAGTTTCAATAAACATGTCTTCTCCCCCAAAGGGATTTCAAAGAAAGATTATTTTTGCACATCATATGGGGGAGAGAAAGGGCATGAGACACCAAGAAGATGAAATGGAAGTTTTCAGGAGCATAGGAGAAACCTTACACCAAGATGATGAACGTCATTGACCCACTACCTGGAGCCATGTAGCTGCTGGGTTAAGAAGCAGAATAGGGAGGCTGAGTGTTCTGACTCAGCCTCGTCCTTCACCAGAATGAGGGGAGTGAGAGGAGAGTTTAGACACGGGTAGGGCCCCTCTGCCCCATGGGGCAGCCCTGCTGAGTCATCTCCCCATCTGGCTGGATGACTCTTTTCTGCTGCCTTGACAACTCCTGGAGAAGAGGAGAGCAGACTGGGTGTCTGTGCTCCTCCCTATCCTGTGGAGCAAAGGTTTCTGCCCTCCCCCAGCAGCCCTACACTTTACCTGTTGCTGCCACCAGTCCTGTTTCCTTGGCCTTTCCTTCCAATCCTGGGTGGTGCAGGAACTAGCCTTGTTCCATGGACATGGAGAGAACTGGGGGGAGAGTCACTGTGTTTTCTGTTAAACCAGTGCTGACCCCAACAACTCCCCTCTCTAGCCCCAGTTCCCAGAAGTCTAAACTAAAAACAATAAACTCACCTTCCCCTGAATCAGATTCTGCAAACAGATGTTCACCTTTTGAATCTGGGCTAACTGGGGGCCACCGGGCTCTGAGTATGTATCTGTTAGAAAATTCTAAAGGAGGAGTTGGAGGCTGACATCATGGTGAAAACTTGAGGTCCATCTGCCACTCTTCTGTCACCACAGGCCATTCGTCTCCTCATCTGGATCCCCTCATCCCAATACCCTTCAAGGCAGGTGGAAAAATCCAATACTCTCCACCTCCATCTCTTTAACATTCCAGTTCCTCCATCCCTCTCAAAGAGCACAATACCCCCCCTCCCTGTTCTTTATGGATCCGCCCTGTCCATCCCTGTACCATTGGAATAATCCACACCACTCCCCCATCTGCATGGAGTGATCCAAATCAAGTACCTCTGAATGGAATGCAGACCAGCCTCCTCCCGCCCCAACAACGAACACCAGCCTAACACTTGGTGGCATCCTGTCATTATAATGCTGCCTCCAATTCACAATCCCTGCCCATTAACTCTCCCCTTTCCAGAATGGCCTCAGGCTGTGTCCACATCTTCCTTGCTCCTCCCTCCCCCACCCCATTCACACAGAGGGGCAGCCCCCTACCTCACCAAGGGCCCCCAGATGCAGCTGCTGTCGCTGTGCCTCCCTCAGGCGGTCTTCAAACCAGGCCTGGCCACGCTCTAGCAGCTCCAGTCCCTGCCACAGGGCATCCTGTTCTCTCTCCAGAGCCTGCATCCTCTGCAACTGGAAAAGGCAATAAGCAGAGACTGACTCTTGCGCTGCAGCAGGGCTCTGGCCCATGCCCCTTTCTCTCAACCTTTAGTTGGGTTCAGTGTGTGGTCACTGAGTGTGACTGGCCACTGAGGACCTGGAGGATAGCGGGGAGCAGGGGAGTGGACTTGTGGGTCCTCAAAGTTGAGTGGAAATATAAAGAGCAGATCTAGGGGGAGGGAATCCCCCTGGGAGCTCCTGTTGGGCTAATACTCACCCAAAGGAAGAAGCTCTGCGCTCCTGGGTCTTGGCGGCTTGTTCCCAGTGGCAGCAGCAGAACCGTGTAGGGAGCCTGTACCTGGGGCTGCCTTCCAGGACCCTGGCTCCCCATGGCTCTGAAGTGGGAGGGGTGGAGCCACTCCCACTGGTGCAGCCAGGCTGGTCCCTCCCCCTCCATCCCTGCCTTATACTCATCCTGCCTTGTCTTTCAGCCTCTCAGGACCTTCCTAATATGCCTGCCTGAGGCTGGGGTATTCCTACTTAAAGGGAGAGGCCATCTCCCTTGGGCTCCTCTGTCTTCTCTCTAAACTGTTTTTGCAGGGTCTTTCTTTTTTTTGTTGTCCTTTTTGAGACCGGCCGCACCACGCTGGTCATCCCAGCTGTGAGCGAACTGGTCATCCCTATATAGGATCCGAACCCACGGCGGGAGAGCTGCTGCGCTCCCAGCACCGCACTCTCCCGAGTGCGCCACAGGCTTGGCCCGCAGGGTCTTTCTTTTTTTTTTTTTTTCCCCCCCCCCCCCGCAGGGTCTTTCTGAAGTAGTTTGTTCTTATGAAGTCCCCTTGGATAGAATCCAA
>NW_007727241.1:262155-280240 GCF_000696425.1 Galeopterus variegatus
CCGAGTGCGCCACGGGCTTGGCCCGCAGGGTCTTTCTTTTTGGTTTTTTTTCCCCCCCCCCCCCGCAGGGTCTTTCTTTTTTTTTTTTTTTCCCCCCCCCGCAGGGTCTTTCTGAAGTAGTTTGTTCTTATGAAGTCCCCTTGGATAGAATCCAAGGGTCTCCTTACAGCAGTGTCACTGTATTTTTAGTGAGGGCAGTTCCCTCTCTGGACTCCTGCTCTGTGTTTCAGCTCTTTCCTATTCTCGTGTTTTGTTTTGGCTGGCCTAAGGAAACAGTAACTTTCTCCAAAATAAACTTTATTCCTAATATGAAACAAAATTTCTAGGGAAACTGAGAACTATGGGTCTGAAAGAGACAAGGAAACAAAGAGGACAAGGCAGCCCACCAAGGTCTTGCCAAGTTGGGGAGGCAAAGGAAGAACTCTTAGAGGATGGCAGTGGCAGCAGGCAGCACTTCCTGAGTCAAGAAAATGTCCAAGTCCAGGTTGGGATCTTCCAAATCCAGTTCCAGAAACTTATCCACTAATGTCTGACAACTGAAGGGGAGAGAATGGTGAGATTTATGGGGGAATGAATAACCAAGCCCCTGAGTAGAGGGAAGAGGCTGTGGCACAGGAAATCTGAGACCTTAAAGATTTAGGGATTTCAGAAAGAAATAGTGGGTCTTTGAAGGGCAAAGTGCTGGAGGAAGGTGGGCTGAGTCCCTGCAAAGGCGAGAAGAGCCATAGAAGAAGCTAGAGAGAGTGAAGACACTGGGGCCACACACTCACTTTTCCATTTGGTTCTCCTTTAGCAACTCCTTGACAGGCTTGATGGTTTTTCCACTGCGGATCAAATCTGAGACCTAAGAACAACAAGGGAGGTGGTAGACGTGGGGGAAGTTGGGGAAGAGAAGAGGAGATAAGTGTCAGAAATCCTGTGGACCTAGAAACCCCAGTCCCCAAGAGGAGTAGGGACAATGGAAAGGAGCCCTGAGAAGGTGGTTGGATGTTTTGATCTCATCACCTCCTTGCCACGAGCAATGAGTTTGTCAGGAAGCCCAGCCTGGGCAGCTGTGTGGCAGGCATGGCTGGCACTGGCAACACCTTCGCAAACCTGATAGAAGAAGACAAGGTCGTTCCCATCCTCACAGGTCCCCATGGTCTTGAAAGAGAATAAAAAGGGACAGTGTGTCATCAATCACCCTGCTTCCTGCTCTGAAACCCTTGGCCAATCCCTGTGGGGAGTGAGAAAAGGGAAGGGACATGGTCCCTGTGCTCAGGGAGCCCCTGTTCTGATAGAGGAGCAATACCCACCACTGGGAAACACTCAGCCCAGGATCCCCTAGGGGCTAGATTGATTTCCTCACCAAATACTGCACCAGGGGCCCTTGTGGCAGCAGCTGTAGCTGTACAAGGCTCAGAAAGTTGGTGGCCACAAAGATGTGGGGGCACATGGATCCCAACGCCAGCCAATGTCGGAGCACAGCGGCCAGAAGTGCAAGCCCATCCACCTGCACAGAGGGCAACAGTGAGGATGTGGAGCCATGGGAGCCCCATGTGCCCCTGTGCACCCGCCCAGCCTTTTCTCATCTCTGTTCTCTGCTTCTTTCCTGCCCACACATCCCTATTCTTTTCCTGAGGCCTGGCCTCACCCTCATGCTCCTTCATCCTCCTCCATTTTCCCCTCCTTAATGCCTCATCAGTTCCTTCTCTCACCGTGTTGGTTCCCTTTCCGAATTCATCAATAAGGACCAGAGACTGCTCGGTGGCATTGTTCACTGCTTTCGCCACCTGCTGGGCATGAGGTGGATAAGGGAGAGTTTCGTTAGCATTCGAAGCCTGTAACACACTGACCATGGTCTGCCTGTGAATAAGGTTGTTTGTATATGTGTCCACCCTACTGCACTGCAGTTCCTAATTGGTGAGGTGCACATTTTGTTCACCCTTTGATTGATAACAGTGTCTCACATGAAGCAAGGGTTCAAGAAATGTCTACGGTATTGACTCCTCCAGTCTCTGACCTGGGTGTCCCCCGCCCCTAGTATAAAGTGCGCGTAGCAGAGGGAATGCTTTCCTGTTCTGAGTACTTGATAATGGTCAAATTCCTTCTCCATTATCTCCTCCCCCAACCCCACTTCCCTTTACTCCCTTTGACCTGGTTGAGGTCGATCATGAAGGTGGAGAGGCCTAGGGAGATGGATTCGCAGCTATGAATTCGGGTGAAGATGGCATCTACTGCCCCAATTTCGGCCTCCTCTGCTGGCACGAAGCTGCCCACCAGGGCCATGAATGTGATCAAGCCTACCTGAATAGGAGTGGAGACAGGGCCTAGGGCCTGGTGCTGTGGTCTGGCCTGAAAGTGAGGCTCAACTGAGGGTGTAAATGATAGATCAAAGAGAGATGGACACAGCGTAACAGAAGAAAAGAGGTAATAGAACACATTGTCCCTATCCTCCCCCAATCCTGATCAGGGACCTTTATGCTCACTTTAGAATCAGTAGAGAGAGACAGGGGAGTGAGCAGAGGCATACTTGGGAATGGCATGTACCTCTTGAGATGTGGGTGAAGGGAATTCAGTCCAGGGAAAGATCTATTAGAGCCTGGCTCTCCCTCAGGTAGAGAAGAACATGTAAGGTAGAAGAGCAGGAGGTGTGAGTGATGGCCTTTTCATGACAGGTGGAGTCAGAACATGGGGGAGAAGAGCTGTAGGGACTGGGGTTGGCTGGCAGGTTGGGGGTGAAGAAGATGGAAAAGATGCCAGAGGCCCATGTTGTAGGGCTTCTCCTTACCTGTTTGAGGTATATGCTCTTCCCTGAGGAGTTAGGTCCAGTGATGATTTTGACCCTCCCTTTGTCCCCACTGCATTCTGTGGAGTTGGGGACGAAGGTTCGGGCACAGAGTTCCATCAGAGGATGTCTACAGTGGGTGGAGAGGCACCTCACATGGCCCATGGTTCCAGATAGATGAAACCCCCAGAAGATGGGGCCTTTGGGCCCCTCATGTCTATGCCTCCACACCCTCTATTCTCACCTGCCATTCTGGATTCGTACCCCAAGGAGTTGGGGGGAGTACTGGGGCCTTGAGTAGCCATAGTCCCGGGCAGCACTGGCAAGAGCCAGCAGGACGTCCAGGCGGGAGGCAAGGTCCAACACCCGGGTCAAGACAGCTGCCCGTGCCAGCACCTGGCACTGTAGCTGGTACATCAACAGGGTCTCCTGGTCTGGAGTATATGAAGGAGGGAATGGGGGGTTAGGTCCAGAGAAAAGTGAGGGAAAGCCAGAGGCCATAGAGGGACCAGGAAACAGGTGTGCAGATACAGTCTGAGGCCCTGAGACATTCAGAGGGGAAGATGCAAAGTCAGAATGAGAGAGACAGAGCAGAAGAGGAGCCTGTTAGAAGCATCCCCAAGTTGTCCACCCCTCCACAGCCTCTTCTCACCCCGGATCTCACAGTGCAGGTCCCCCAGCAATGCATCCAGCTCCTTGGTTCGAGCACTACGATAGTGCAGCTTCTCCTCTGAGAGAAACTGGTACAAGGGTTCAAAGCTGTGGGCTTGGCATCTCTTGGTCCTCCTCTCCTCTGCCACCTTTTAACCCCACCTCCACCCCCTGCCTGACTTCTCTCTTCTTACTCTAAGAGCTGATAAAGCTCAAAGTAAAACTACAGAGGAGGGATACCATATTGGGCAGTGCTGATGGGTAAGAGCCTCCCTCAGCTGCTGATTCATTTTTCTTATCACTCCCTCCAGAGGTTGAGGGTCTTACCATGAAGTCCAGCCCTTCAATCTCAAAGTCAATGGCCTCCACCATGGAAGGTAAGCGGGGAATAGAAAGAAGGAAGCCGATCTAGGGGGAGTAAAGAGGAGATAAATCAGAGTGACCTAATGGGCACCTTTTCTCCCTAGTGGAAGCCCAGGGGCCCCTGTATCCCCCAATGCCTCCCTCGGGCTAAAGCTACCAAAAGGTGTTCATGTTTTTCAGGCTCCCCCACAAATTTTCTTATCTGCCAGTGTGTCCATATCTCCCCTAAAAGACCCCTGGAGGCTACACCCACTCTCCTGCCTCACCAAAGGGATGTAGATGACACTGCATGAAGGAATACGGGAGTCCAGATTCTCTAGCTCCTTCTGAGCGACTTCGGTAAGGAAACTGGGAAGTCCCATTAGCCTTCGTTTTTCTAGGAGGGCAGAAGATGTGGATATCAAAGGTAAGCTTCCCGCCCTGGTTGCTATGCTGATCACCTGCTGAGGGTGGTACCCCATCACTGGGCAGGCTTGTGTTTCAGGGCTCACAGTCCCATCACACACGCAACACTCACTCTCATCAATTTCAGGATCTATGTTCGGGAGGACTGTGAAGCGATTTTCAGCAAGACTGCCCTCAAAGTCCACCTGAGGAGGTAAGAAGTCCAGTTTCTTATCACTCAGAACTATCTCTGTTCTGTTCCTCAGCTCTCCTTGGGCCCCAATTCTCCCTCTGTCCTGCCTTAACTCTAGACACTTCCCTGATGTTCTGCCACCTCCTCTTACCCTCCCACTCTTTAGTCATCCAGCTGACCTTCAGAACTATCTCTGTTCTGTTCCTCAGCTCTCCTTGGGCCCCAATTCTCCCTCTGTCCTGCCTTAACTCTAGGCACTTCCCTGATGTTCTGCCACCTCCTCTTACCCTCCCACTCTTTAGTCATCCAGCTGACCTCGACGTCTCCCATGCTTCCCCATCTCCCACAACACATTCCCCAGGCCCCAGCCCCTCTCCATTCTTCAACCCCATTTCTGTCCCCTACCTCCCCAGGTGCTCTGCTTCTTTCCTTCCACTCACCACTTTCCCAATGAGACTGGCAATGTGATGCAGGTCATCAGAGAACTCTTGGGCAATGTCCCGAAAGATCTGGATGGACTGGGGCAGGGAGCGGCAGGCATCTCTCAGGCCCAGGGCACTGTATACAGTCTGTAGAAGAAACACACTGAGGAGGGCAGCCCATACCCAGGCCAGGCTGAGGTGAGGGGACAGGGATGGACTGAGAAGAACAAAGACCAATGGGAAAAACACAATAACAAAGACAGTGATAAGATCTCAAAGGCAAAATGAAACAGTGAGAGAGGAAATGGCATTTGCACAACTCTGTGCCAAGCACAGTACTAAACACTGAGGCTACAAAGACAACTAAGATATGGTCCCTGTCCCAGATGAACTCAAAGTCTAGTAAGGACAGAAGTACATGCAGAAGATTTAAAAATAAGGTGGTATGTGCTTTAATAGAGGTTGGTACAGACTCCCACAAGAGAAGTTTTCACAGAAGAAAGAAAGAGAAATAGAGATATGAAAGGCAGGGAAGAAGTACATGAGAAGCAGGGGCAATGGTGGCACTGGAGTGAGAGAGAGCAGGAAGAGAGGAAGGATGGGAGTCACTGAGAGTTAATTCTCCAGGGTGAGGGTCAGTGACCTGAAGCAGCTGATCTTACAACGGACTAGTCTGAGTGGACCCAATACCTCAGACATTTATGGAGCCTTACTTTGTGGTAGGGGATATATAAAGTCTATAAATCAAAGGGTTTATAATCTAGCCACGATAGAAGCAAACAAGCAGCAAAAACAATGAATATCCATAAAACAGATTGACCAAGTTGTAGAACTACCTAAAATTACTAAGGAAGTTAAGAGAATAAGACTAATACAGACAAAAATAGTATAGGGTCTTTCTGGAGAAAAGGAATAGAGTTGAGTCTTGAATAAGGTTATTCAAAAGTTAGGAAGGAATTCTGGGTGAGGGCGAGAGCATGGGCAAATGAACAGAGGAAGGAATAACAGCTAATATTTATTGACTATTAACTATGTGCCAGGCAATGTTCTAAACTTTTACATGTATTAATTTCATTCACTCCTCAAAATAATCCTTAGGTACTAGCATTATCTCTGTTTTACAGATAAGCAATCTGAAGTGCAAAGAAGTGACACAATTTCCTCAAGGTCACATACCCAGTAAATGGAAGAGATGGGATTTGAACCCACATGTCTGTTTTTTTTTTGTTTGTTTGTTTGTTTGTTTGTTTTTCCCTTTTTGTCTTTTTTACTGACCGGCAATGGGATCGCAACCCTCGGTGTTGCGCCCGCACCGCGCTCAGCCAGTGAGCAGGAACCGGTCTCCACATGGGATCCGAACCCTTGGCGGGAGCGCCGCCGCACTCCCAAGCGGCACACTCTCCAGTGCGCCACTGGGCTGGCCCCACATGTCTGGTTTTTAACCACTATGCTATACTGAGCAGGAACATGGTGAGTATCCTTGGCAGAGTGCTTGAATGCAGAGCCTGGCTTGGCTAGAAGAAGTGTCAGATACCCAAGTAGCAATAACCACACCTAGTATCCAGATCTTGGCTTCTAATACAATTTTCCAATGAAAATAACCAAAGCTCCTTGGAGAAATTGATTCTAGGGCTGGGGCAAGGAAAATAGAAGATGAGCCTGGAGTAAAAAAAGTTAAGAAGAACTCAAAAAAGGATTGGGGGCCATGTCAAAAGGGTACAGCAAAAGCCAACCTGTACTAGTTAGCTCAGTTGGTTAGTATGGTGCTGATAATATCAAGGTCCTGGGTTAAATCCCTGTACTGTCCCGCTGCCAAAAAAAAAAAAGGTTTTAAAAAAAGCCAACCTTGAAAGAACTCCCGATGACCAAAGCTAGAAAATTGGACAAAAACAATGATAGTATTGAATTATAACTCATAAAATACAGTAAATATTATGAGATAATTGTACTATGCTTATATAGAATCTTAACATTAGGGGAACCTGGGTAAAATGTTATAGTATGAGAACTCTGTACAATTTTTGCAACTTTTCTTTAATCTTAAATTATTTCAAAAATAAAAAGTTAAAACAAAACAATAGAAGGATAAATCTTAAAATTCAAAAAAAAAGGTTATAAGTAGTGAGATGGGACAGGGATAGAAGCTAGAATTAGTTAAGTATACTTTGTTTGGGAGATTTGACTTTGGAACTGTATAAATATTTTACATAATTATAAAATAAAGTTAAATTTTAAAAAGCAATTCCTAAAAATTAAAAATAGAATATCCAATGTGCATGTCTGCAAAAAAAAAAGTAACAGGGCCAGCCTGTGGCTCACTCGGTAGAGTGCGGTGCTGATAGCACCAAGGCTGCGGGTTCGGATCCCATATAGGGATGGCCGGTTTGCTCACTGGCTGAGCGTGGTGCTGACAGCACCAAGCCAAGGGTTGAGATCCCCTTACCGGTCATCCTTTAAAAAGAATATCCAATGTGCATGTCTGCAAAAAAAAAGTAACAAATGAACATAAATATATATCCAGGTAGTAACATAACCACACAGAAAGGAACTATTCCAGATGACAAAAATACAGTAAATTGACTGTATATCCCTAGTGGGGACAAAGAACTTTCCCTCTACTCCCTAAAACAATCTTATACCGTTTTCAATAACTGCTATTCTAAGATTGTTGCAGCTATAGTGTGGAAAAAGCAAACGAAATGATATTCTTTTTTTTTTTTCTTTTTTGTCTTTTTTCGTGACCGGTAACGGGATCGTAACCCTCAGTGTTGCGCCCGTACTGCGACTGGCAACAGGATCGCAACCCTCGGTGTCGTGCCCGCACCGTGCTCAACCAGTGAGTGGACCGGTCTCTATATGGGATCCGAACCCTCGGCGGGAGCGCCGCCACGCTCCCAAGCACCGCACTCTACCGAGTGCGCCACTGGGCCAGCCCCATGAAATGATATTCTAATTTTATCATTCCTAGTATTATTGAGAACCAGAATTTTCAGTGTGGAAGAAAGGAAATAATGATGAAGATAAGTAAAGGAATACAGGAGGTAAGAACTCTGTGGTTCTGAATTTAAATTGGTGATATCAGTACCCAATGTATCATGTATTTTATTTTTCTAAGTTCCTAGATCTCGCCACAGAAAAGGCTTAAAAGCAATAAGCAAAACATACTGAGAACCCTCTAGCATCTAGACTGTAGTACTGAAATACCATTTCCCACTAAAAGGACCCAGGGCTCCTTGGAGAAATGTCTGATTCTGGGTAAGAACTAGGAGATGTGGGCTGGTCGGTTAGCTCAGTTGGTTAGAGTGTGGTGTTACGACACCAAGGTCAGGGGTTCAGATCCCAAAACCGTCAGCCACCAAAAAAATAAATAAATAAAAAGAACCAGGAGATAGGAGATCAGGAGATGTAAATGTTATATCTGGTACATCTTATCAGAGAGCAGGGAAGCTATTAAAGTCTACTAGCGTCATGTTTAAAGGACTTAGAAGCCAACATGAAGAGGCTTCCATTGTCCAAAGATGGAATAATTTGAACACATATAAAGATTAAAAATGCAGTAGACTGGGGCCGGCCTGGTGGCGCACTGGAGAGTGCGCCGCTTGGGAACGTGGCAGCGCTCCCGCCGAGGGTTCGGATCCCATGTGGAGACCGGTTCCCGCTCACTGGCTGAGCGCGGTGCGGGCGCAACACCGAGGGTTGCGATCCCGTTGCCGGTCCCCGGTACGGGCGCGACACCGAGGGTTGCAATCCCGTTACCGGTCAGTAAAAAAAAAAGACAAAAAGGGGGGAAAAAAATGCAGTAGACTGAAATACATGTGTAATCTATGCAGTAATAATATTAAAACAAGAATAAAGAACAACAAAAAATCCATGGTTACCTTGGAGGATGTTAGGAAACTAATTTACTACATTGATAGCTGGTAAGTAAAGGCAGGGGGGAAAATATCAAGCAATTTTCTGTATTTCTGTATGAACTGTGTCACTGGGTGACCAAATAGAAGATGAGAGGAAGTTTCACCTTACATAAATTTCTGGCTAATAAATGAAGAAGGAATGACAGACTTAGAATAACACTGGGGCAGGCCTGTGGCTCACTCGGGAGAGTGCGGTGCTGATAACACCAAGGCCACGGGTTCGGATCCCATATAGGGATGGCCGGTTAGCTCACTGGGTGAGCGTGGTGCTGACAACACCAAGTCAAGGGTTAAGATCTCCTTACCGGTCATCTTTAAAAAAAAAAAAAAGAATAACACTACTTTGAGGGACTGGCCTGTGGCTCACTCAGGAGAGTGTGGTGCTGATAACACCAAGTCAAGGGTTAAGATCCTCTTACCGGTCATCTTTTAAAAAAAAAAAGAATAACACTACTTTGCAGTCCTAAAGAATTAATGGATTTAAGTATTTAACATCAAAAGCTGCTAACGTCACAAAAAGAGGAATAATCAGACATATCGGACATTATATTCCTCTACTTAAGAAACAGTATTGAAAAAAATAAATAAAACCTGAACCTGGTCATGCTTCTAGATCTAACCACTAGTTTACAGAAATTATAGAAGAGAGAGAAATATGTCAAAAACTTAGGGAATGTAATGAAAATCCAGGCTAAGGGAAACACTATAAGACAATTTTAATCTAGCTTCTTCAACAAATAACTTGCACGGGGAAGAAAAGGAGAAAGAGAGAGAACGAAAGAGAATGTGAATGGTGAGATGGAGAAGGAACTCACACATTGATCAAAGGAGACTAAAAAGACATTATCCCATCTGTTGCCATATGTTGACTGTATTTGGATTGTAATTAAAGAAATTGTAGTAAAGAAAATCATGACATTTAAGAAATGACTAGAAATTTAAACAGATACTTTGTGATATTAAAATTATAATTTTTTAGGTAAAATAAAGGTATTATTATTCTTAAAAACTAAGGGTTTGGATCCCCATACTGTCTAGCCACACCACAGGGGAAAAAAAAAAAAATATATATATATATATATATATATATATGAATGAAATGATATAATGACTGGGATTTGCTTCAAAATAATCTAAGAAGGGAAAAATGGGAGAAGATATAGATGAAACAAATTGGCACAAGTCAAAGTGTTGAAGCTGCATGATGGATATGTGGGAATTAATTATATCATTCTCTCTGTCTCTCTCTCTCTCTCTATATATATATATATATTTTTTTTTTTTTTTAAGTTTTTTCTGTTTATTTAATTTTTATTGACTTATTTTTGGTGGCTGGCCGGTATGGGGATCTACATATACTTTTGACATTTTCCACGACACTAAGTTTAAAAAAAAGTAGTGGGACAAAGTTGGGCAGAGTGAACAGAGTACACAGGGTCTGGAACACAGGCTCAGAGGCTTAACCTGGACTTCTGGGATTCAAGAAGGGAAACCTTACCTTGTAGAGAACCTGCCAGTCATTGACCTTGGTGTGGGACAACTTCATGCGTTTCAGAATCAGCTACAGTCAGACAAGGGGACAGCCACTGTTCTCCCTCTCCCACCCTAATGCCCCTCAGGAAGCCCACCATTCAGTATTAGCCCTCAATCTCCTTCCCCACCTCCTTGCCCCCACCCTGGGCTCACAGGCACATTCTTGATGTGACCAAGCAGCCGATGCAACATCTGAGCCATGTCCAGATTCTGGGGCACCAGAAAAAACTGAATGACGTCCAGACGAGAATTGAGTTCCACCAGGTCCTGAGTTGGACGTGTGAACCATAGCCTGGCAATAAGAGTTGGGGTGGGGGAACCAGAAATTATGTCTGTTCTCATCATTGTCTTGATCTCAATTTTCCAAAAGGCGTGTTTGGAGGTGCCTAGGGATTGTGGCAATATGTATCCGTGACATGCTATAGCAACATACTAGCAAGTGTAGTGCCCTATCCTGGTAGGTGTGCTTATGTGTATCTACTGAAAATCGCAGGATGTGAGCATGAATGTGTCTGCATATCATAGTTTTAATGGATATGACCATGCGTCATTCCATGTGAATATGTGAAGGAGCTTGTCAATATTTTAGAGAGAGAGAGCAGTGTGTTGAGGTATTTGTGTGCCAACACTGCAGTTCCTTGTTGCTGAGTAGGAGAGGATGAGTCAATATGAGTTTGTATATCTGTATTTAGTTGTGAAAGTGTCTCTGGGTAATAGCACAGACATTTGTCTTTTTGTGTTCTTCCTGTCAGTGTTTATAACTGTCCCATGTGGAATGATAAGCCTTTAATTCATAATAATGGTCATCTCGGTGGAAAGACAAAAGGATTGGGGAGAGACATGTAAGGGGCTTCAACAATGTCTTGTTCTCTTTTTTTTTTTTTCTTTGGTGGCTGGCCAGTACAGGGATCCTAACCCTTGACCTCGGTGCTGTCAGCACCATGCTCTACGAACTGAGCCAACTGGCCAGCCCCTATTCTTTTTGTTTGTTTGTTTGTTTGTTTTTTCCAGCCCTATTCTTAAATAGGCTGGTGGATATACAGAGATTTATATTATTATTATTATTATTTTTTCCTTTTTGTCTTTTTTCGGGACCGGCAACGGGATCGCAACCCTCGGTGTTGCGCCCGCACTTCGCTCAGCCAGTGAGTGGCCGGTCTGTATGTGGGATCTGAACCCTCGGTGGGAGCGCCGCCGCGCTCCCAAGCGGCGCACTGTAGCAGTGCACCACCGGGCCGGCCCCTATATTATTATTATTTATATCATCTGTCTTTGTCTAATTCTGGATGTCCCTATCTCCTTATGGCTATGAAGTGTGAGACTCTGTAAGGACTTGTGAGTCCACAGATTCTGTTCTACATTAGAGCAAGCCATTAAGCATGCCATTTCATATGAGCCAGCGTGTGGAGACAGTGAGACCTGAGGATGTGTATCTCACATTGTAGTCTATGGCCAGTTACCCTGGGTTAGAACACTCCAGATTGGAATGAAACAGAGGTCCCAGTTGGATTCAAGGGTGGATTTTAGGCAACTCTGTATGCTCTTTGGCCACAGAGGGCTCCAGCCATGGCAGTGTAAACCAGTCTGTGAATACCCACACCAGCTTTGGAGAGCACATGAGCCTCACTAAAGCGTCTTTCTTGTAAAACACCTAGGTATCTCTGACTCATTTTCTACTAGTGCCAGGAGAGACCTTAGTCGAGCCAAACTTACTAATTTCATAACTGAAAAAACGAGGACCTTAGAGGATAAAACACTTGCCCAAAGTCATCCTGCTAGTGAAAAGTACAGCTGTGACTTGAACTCAGGTCTCCAGACTGGTAGGACATGCTCTTTAGAGCATACAGGGACATTCAGTCACTTTCTTGGTGCCCTGTCCAGCTTTAGGTCAGCTAGATCCTTAGTTCATCATTCAGGTTATATGATTCCATGTCCTGCCAGATCCCATCTGGGGAATCTGCCTTTATCCTTTAACCCAGCTTTCTTCTCCACTGAGAATTCCTTCCCTCCCATCCCTGATTGAGATTAGAGATCTGCATCTGAAGCAATGGAAAATGTGTGGGTAATTAAATTACCCAACCAATTACCTGGAGGTGACCTCAGAGATTATCCTAAATTAACCCCCAAAGATATACATTGCAGGGCGGTGAGTGGGGAAAGGATTGTGTACCTGTACAAACGTTTCCATTCAGTTTTCAGGGATGATGTGACTGGTATGCTTGCATTCGCATGTTACATTCACTCACTGAGTGCTACTATGTACAAGGCCATGTGTTAGGCACTGAGATTACACGAATGGTCACTGGGCAGAGTTCACAGCAAACAGATTCACTGACTGCTAATTCTAACCTGATGTAACAGTGCAATTAGAAAAACATAAACAAGTGCTATGTAAGCAAAAGGAAGGTGCACATTAATTTCCTTACAGATACTGTGAAAGCTTCGCTGAAAAGGTGACAGGTTGCTCCTTGAAGAGTATGTAAGATTTTGGCAGATGGTGAACAGGGGAAAGACTTTCCAAAAGGAACAGAATAAATACAGGTATAATGTGTTTCCATAATGGCAAGTGGCTCTAAATGACTGGAATATAGGGACCCTGCAGGACAGGATGTGTGTAGGAGGGGCTTGGGAAGATGAGCCTGGAAATTAAAACTGGGGTGAATGGGAAGGACCCTGATCATCATACTCCTAAAAATGCTAATCTTCATCCTGCAGGTAATGGGAAAGCCTCCTGAGGTATATGTTATTTTGTTTCTACTTAGGTTTTTTTTAACCGGTAAGGGGATCGTAACCCTTGGCTTTGTGTTGTCTGCACCACGCTCAGCCAGTGAGTGCACAGGCCATCCCTATATAGGATCCAAACCTGTGGCCTTGGTGTTATCAGCACCGCACTCTCCCGAGTGAGCCACAGGCCGGCCCTGAAGGGTGTATTTTATAATTAAAGATATCACCATGTGTTATATTAGTGTTTTGTGGTTGTGCTTTTTCTTTTGGTGCAATGTGTGCAAGTCTGTGTATCATCAATGGGTATAAGTATTACTGTTCTTTTTTTTTTTTTTTTTTCCTTTTTGTCTTTTTTCGTGACCGGTAACGGGATCGCAACCCCCGGTGTCGCACCCACACCGCGCTCAACCAGTGAGCGGGAACTGGTCTCCACATGGGATCTGAACCCTCGGCTGGGGAGCCACCGCGCTCCCAAGGGCCGCACTCTACGGAGTGCGCCACCGGGCCGGCCCTATGTATTACTGTTCTGACAACATAAAATGAGAATAATACCAACTACCATGTGGGGTGGTTGTAAGGATTAAATGCATTCATCTAGTGCTCAGTAAAAGCAGTTGTTGTACCATTACTAGATGCAGTAATGTGTATGAGAGTCTGTATAATGCCATTAGTAGGCATTAGTATGTAGTGTGTATGTGAAACTCATGCATTAGTGTGTACCATGTATGAGACCCACTCACCTGAGAAGCTTCTCTCCCCACTTACAGCGGCATCTATTGAGGATTCCTGTGGGGGGGTAGGGGCAGGGGGTGAGCCTGTTGCAAGGCAGGGGCCAGGAAAAGAATGTGTATGTGTCTAAGCTGAAGCATCCTGGTCAGAGATGCCAGTGTTACGCAGGCTGGCCTGGGGGTCCCAGATACAGGACACAAAGGCAGCCAAAGCCAGCACCTGGCCAAAATCTGAGCCAGGATTACTATATATGGAGATGGGGGGAAGGATAGACACTCATAGGAATACTCAGCCAGAAAAACACACAAAGCAGGCCTAGTTTAGACTCACAAAGAGCCCAACATACATACATAAAAATTAGACACAACCCACTGAGATATGCATACTGAAACCATGTGGATGCTTTGGGCGATGTCCCTAATACACCCTAAAGCCAGAGACAGCTGATAAAGACTCTCTGCAAATCAAAGACAGGCAGCTATGCAGTTACACAACTCTCCTCTATACGAAGGGCCCCCAAAGTCCCTAACAGGTGCCCAACTAGTAGAAACAAACCCAGGGAATGAACACAGAATTGATAAAGTAACAGCTGACATGCAAATGACACTGTACAGCTGCAGGGTGTGCATACCTCAGAGAGGGTACAAAGAGGATAAAAAAGCTGGATTGGAGTGGGAGAGATATCTGGCAATAGGAGTAAAGTGGAAAGAGAAGGGCTGGAACACATCTTTGGAGCCAACTGCTTTTCTGGCAGGTTTTTATAGTGTGGGATGAGGGATGGGACACCTACCAAAGAGGCTGAGCCCTTCCTTCAGTCCACAGGCCACTTTGTACACCGAGGGGTGAGATTCACTCTTAAAAATCTGTAGAACACTGTCAGGGAGAAATGGAGGAGTCTGGGATAACCTGGAGTTTTGAAGGTTTTTGTTTTTTTTTCCGGAGGGTTGGCTGTTACAGGTTTCTGAACCTGTGACCTTGGTGTTACCATCACCATGCTCTCCCAAGTGAGCTAACTGGCCAGCCCTGGGTAACTTGGATTTTTTAAAAGATTGGGAATTGAAACTGAAAAAATGGAATGGGGATTGGGGACATTCTCCTGAGATCAGGTCTTGATGTAAGGTTTATCCTTCACTTTTCTGTGCCTAAATTTCTCCTTTTAGAAAAGGAGGGTGATACTTTTGTGCTTTTCTTCCTCTCTTCCCCTCGAACCTCCCCCCTCTTCCTTTTCCTTCAGGCAGAGAGATCTCAACAGCTCCAAGATTAGGGAAACTAGAACCTCATTAGGATTATTAGAGCATTAAACTTAATCTTTCCCCTCCCCAGAGATGGCAGCCTGCCCCCACGTTTTTTTACCTATAAGTGTCCTGATCTATGCTCACCAGATGAGTCCTGAGGACGGAAAGCAAGCAGAAGGGAAGGGGGCTGGGGTATGAGAGGTTTGAGTTCATTCCAAAGCTCCACCCTCTTTGCCCCCCTCTCTGAATCCTGTCCCAGTCTTCTTCCCGAAGTTCCACATCCCCTAAGGTTCTCCTATACATCCCA
This sequence comes from Galeopterus variegatus, assembly GCF_000696425.1. Classification (NCBI taxonomy): domain Eukaryota; kingdom Metazoa; phylum Chordata; class Mammalia; order Dermoptera; family Cynocephalidae; genus Galeopterus; species Galeopterus variegatus. The sequence continues at coordinate 277,378 of NW_007727241.1, forward strand.
GAGTTACTTCACCTGCTGGATCACTGTCCACCCTCCCCCACCCACATCCCATCTTACTGTTCAGGCCTCCCAATCCCACCTTACTTTGGTTGAGGTTAGGGTGAATCACCTACAACACAAATTTCTTAAAGCCCAGGATGGGGACGCTGACATTATAGTCTTCCAGTTCAACCCCGATTCTTCTTCGACCCAGGAACTTGAGCAACCCTCCAAGTGCTCGAACCTGGGAGGGGATCAGTAGTGGAGTTGGGAAATCCTAATGTCTTGGAGACCAGACAACACCAGGAAAACTTATTTTCTAGAGCTGGGCAAGTTCCTCCCAGAACTCAACCCTACGACTGGGGTGATTTGCCTTTCTCTAACCTGCCGCATCCCAGCCCTTATCCCCCAGGACCCATCTCACCGTGAGGAGGCAGTCAAAGGGAATAATGGAAGAGAGGAAGAGGATTTTCTCAGTGGCAGTCATGGAGTCCGGGATGAAGGAGTAGTTTCCAGAAAGGATGCGCTGTTTGCTTATCTCCAGACCTATTTTTGAGAGGCAGGAGAAGGGAAAAGTCTTGTAGCCCAATTTTTTCGCCCCATTTTAAGAATGAGACAATAGAAGCAAGAGTGATGATGTGACTTGCCCAAACTCACATAAGCAGTTAATGGAAAGCTGAAACAAAAACCAAATTTTCAGTCTCTTACTCTAATTCTCTTTTTATTCTACATGTATTATAAAGATGATTGGCTGAGAGCACAACCTGGAAAAAATAAATGGCTCAGGAGAGTAAGTATCTGTCTGGAACTGGGGATTTTTGGTGAAAAAAATTGTATTAATAGAGGAACTAATAACACTAATGCCCTAACTTCTCATTAGTATAGAACATTCCCTGTCCTTTTTGCAAACTTGGTAAGTGTCTTATAGATCATCAGGGTCACTGAGGCGGTGCCCTCTTTTTTTTTTTTTAAGCCATAAATGGCTTTAACTTAGAGACTTAGAGGGAGAGGGGAAAATTCCAACAAGCAAAGCTGTCCAAAAAGTGTCACTGTGCCCTTTTCTCAGGGGAGGTTCTCATCCCTAAGACATGTCTAAACAGAGGCTTCACAATAAGCTGCAAATTATCAAAGGGTAGGGAAAGGAGAGAGCTCAGGGAGACTAGTCATGGGGCACGAAGAGCACAAAGGTTTAGGATGAGAGAAGGCTGAGGGGAGATCTCTGATGTTAGAGACAGAGTTAGGAGAAAGGTTCAGGACCCTGGATGGGGGACTGGGCAAAGCAAAAGTAGTTACCAAAATCCACACTTGGTAAAAATATGATTTCAGGTCTCTTAGGCTCTCTGTGCTCCTGGGAGGCTGTGGGGAGGCAAAGAGTCATCATTCTGTACATCTCAATCATTCTTCCTCTGCCCCACTCTCCCTCTCACCCAATTCTAGTCTCCTGGAACATTCCATACCTTAGTCCTTCCCCCTTTTCCCTCTCTCCCTTACACAGTCCTTACCAAGCTTCCCCAGAAACCGAGTCATATTCTCATCCTGTTTGGCACTTGTAACAACAGATCGGGGATTAATTTCATCCAGAACTTGGAAGGAAGAGACGAAATGAGTTAAAGAAGACATGTCTAAACAGAGGCTTCACAATAAGCTGCAAATTATCAAAGGGTAGGGAAAGGAGAGAGCTCAGGGAGACTAGTCATGGGGCACGAAGAGCACAAAGGTTTAGGATGAGAGAAGGCTGAGGGGAGATCTCTGATGTTAGAGACAGAGTTAGGAGAAAGGTTCAGGACCCTGGATGGGGGACTGGGCAAAGCAAAAGTAGTTACCAAAATCCACACTTGGTAAAAATATGATTTCAGGTCTCTTAGGCTCTCTGTGCTCCTGGGAGGCTGTGGGGAGGCAAAGAGTCATCATTCTGTACATCTCAATCATTCTTCCTCTGCCCCACTCTCCCTCTCACCCAATTCTAGTCTCCTGGAACATTCCATACCTTAGTCCTTCCCCCTTTTCCCTCTCTCCCTTACACAGTCCTTACCAAGCTTCCCCAGAAACCGAGTCATATTCTCATCCTGTTTGGCACTTGTAACAACAGATCGGGGATTAATTTCATCCAGAACTTGGAAGGAAGAGACGAAATGAGTTAAAGGTGCCTTATTCTTTGACTAAGAGGGAACCCATGGCCCTCCCCTTGCTACCTCTCTCTCCCCCTCAAAAATGTATCTCCTTCCTCTAAGAGTAGGATGTGCTCTGCATATTGGGAGCATAGGTAGGAGATTTAGAAAAGTAATAACACTAATGGGGTGGTGGGAGGGAAGATGGGTGCACTGGAGACTGTCATGAGGCTAAACCCCCCTAGAGAACAGACAAGACTGATTTGCCCAGGACTATATCTGCAGCACCTGATACACTGTAAATACTTAAATATTTGTTGAATAATGAAATAATTTCCTAAAGACAACAGAAGGAGCCTCTGAGAGTAAACTATAAAATAGATTGAGCCAGGTAAGGACATATGGCTGAAACAGACTTCCAATCCCAGAGAGTAGAGGAATTAATGGTTCTGCCCCACCTCTCTGGAGAAGCTTGAGGCTCTCGTGGTCTGGGGCATCTGGCATGAAGTGGATAGTGGAATCACTTGTGTCATAGTAGGCAATGCCCAAGTATCCTGAATTCCACAGTACACATAGATGGATCTGTCCCGCAAGAAAGAAAGAAAACCAATATTTGAGCCACTAATAAGGTAGGGTATTGCCATGCATGATTATTACTATTTTGGCGCTGTCCTGTGCAAGATCTGAACCCTTGACCTTGGTGTTATCAGCACCACTCTCCAACCTGGTGAGCCAACCGGCCAGCCCTGCCATTCCTTTTTTTTTTTTCTGGAGGC